>NW_018128386.1:123716-130286 GCF_001952655.1 Monopterus albus
TATGTAACTCCTCGCCCAGTGGCAGTGGTGCATCATAATACCCTACGGTCACCAACACAATGCTGCCCCTCTCACTTTTCTGCCAGTTAACCAGCTCATATGTGGCCACAGGATCTCCACTGGAATCAAATGACACATGATAACCATTTTGGGAAAAATTTACTTTCTTCAACTGAGTAAGAACCTGTGAGGATGATGGAAGAAAAAAAAATACAAAGAAAAAGTTATATTTCATTTAGTAAAAGGTACATTACTTTTAAATAAATACAGTGAACTGCTCATTTCATCCTTTTAAGTGACCTGTTTGGGCTCGATCCTGGTGAGTTTGTCACACTGAGTTGTAGAATTAGTCTCCTGACACACTGTGTTATGAATGGCATGTGCTATTGCATAAACAGCCTTGTACACCATGTTAGAGATTCGGAGCTGAGATGTGTCAGTGTACGGGTTCTGGAGTTTCTGTATGTCTTCACTTCCATCACACACCCTCCTGTCTGTGGCAGCACCTAAAAACATAGAGAGACAGAGTGAGGTCCTATTTGTCTTTGACAGTTATAGAACATTATTATTTTTATGTGTATATATTATTATTATTTTATTTTCCATTTGATTTTATTAAACCCACCAAATGTGCCCTATAAAAATTCATTTTTTACATTACTCTAATTTATTCATAAATCATGCTTATTTTTCATTACACTTCAATCCATTGATTTGCCCACATACCTTTATCTTGTTTTGATAAGTTTTGTTTTCTTTTGAAATTGAAAAAAAGTTTTTTAAAATTAATCTTCACATATATCAACTCACATTAATATGAATAAGTCATTGGACACATTTATAAAAATAAAACAATGTCTAACAGTGCCTCTCTTCCTGTACATTTGCATGTATTCACTCTTTGTTCAGTATTAATTGATTATAATAAAAATAAATAAATCTGGTCTTTGGGTCATGAAATAGCCATTGACTTTTTACTACAAGAAGGTCCACTCATGCAATTAAACAAAACACCTACAAGGCCAACTGTGACTATCACATATGTTAAATTAAAAAAATCGGCTCAACGTTCTCACCTTTTTCCAGCCTGCAGTTGATACCTTATTTTTTTTAAGTGTCCTGTGATGACCTTTGTTGTGATTTGGCACTATACAATAAAACTGAACTTAATTGAATAACTTACATACATACATGACCTGTTTAAATATATTTAAAATAAATGATCTGAAGTCACTGTCAGTATAACAGCCTAATGAAAACTAATGTAACTATATTGTAATTGATACATTTTTATCTTGGTGGCTTATAGACTGTGTGCATACAATATACTTGTGTTTATTGCTTCACTGCTGGGATGGTGAACTCATTATTCCCTGCGTCATACAAAATCTTCTACAAGTCAGCAGAGTGCCTATATTTGATGTGATCACAGATCATCATATCAAGAAAGAATTTTCTCACAGGCATACCTTCTGTCCACCTTTTATCTTTGTTCAGTATTAATTGATTATAATAAAAATAAAAAAATCTGATCTTTGGGTCATGAAACAGCCATTGACTTTTTACTACAAGAAGGTCCACTCATGCAATTAAACAAAACACCTACAAGGCCAACTGTGACTATCACATATGTTAAATTAAAAAAATCGGCTCAACGTTCTCACCTTTTTCCAGCCTGCAGTTGAATGCATCCTCCCAGAACTCAGTCAGAACTGGAGAGGCTGCCCCTTTTGTGGGAGCACCTATCCAAGTCCATCCAAAGTGTTTCACCAGTTTGGCCAGTGCCGCAGCCTGGAACCGATCACTGGGGATTGTTCTGAAAAAGCTCGGGTACTGACGCTTATCAGATAGGCATGCACAAGTGGCAAAGTGACTCACCTGAAGGGAAGCAACAGATTAGGGTAATTATGTAATGGCACAATTAAATATAAGCATGGCTGTATTTTTAAAACAAAGTCAAAAAGTCAAAATATTTACTAGAGGAATATTAAAGGACCCGATGATGTGTGAAATGCTGATGGATGGTGTGGAACCAGACTCACCAACAACAGCCATCACCATACCAGATTTAGAACAATTATTACTGGTATAAAACACAGGGTCCAGGCCATTAGAAAGCTGAAATGCCACATGCACTGCCACGGGCACTGCGGCGCATGAATCATGGATCTGATAACCGAGCCTTATACCTGGCAGCAGCTTTGTACTGTTGTTAATCTCCTCAATGGCAAAGACCATTACACGTGAGAAGCGCAGCTCACGGGATTCAATGCTGCACACAAATACTCATGTTACTATTGAAATGTAAACTGCACATGACAAGGACTATACATAATTTTAACAGAAAACACAATGAGGAAAAACTGTAATTCATAGTTATAGAAAATAACCAACAACAGCCATCACCATACCAAAACTTCTGCATCTGTAAGAACCAAAATTCTATAGCATTGCTACATTTTTTTGTTAAGAAACACAAAATGGTGTTATAAAAAAATACAGCCGCAATCTGCTGTTTTTGTGTGTAAAATACCTGTATTTTTATGACCTAATAGGCCTACTGATTTGAAGGTTTATATGAAAAAAAAGGAAAATATTTACTTTGAATGTTCAATATTGTAATAACACCATACACTTTAAAACAGCTCTATACCACACAGTCACATCCATTTCCAGTAGGCCTTTCTTCCTCCTTTTACTAACCTCCCTATGCACTGCAATGGCTCAGGCTTGGTGGTGTAGTTATGTCTCACTGCAGGCAAGTATTCGTGTATGGAGAAAACACCTCCAATAACGTAGTTGCCTTCCATTGAAAATGCAGGTAGATGAGCAGTACCCTGCAGCTTACATTTCACAGACTCAGTATTGACCCCAGCAACAGCCTTAACCTCTGTACACCCAGCACGTTCTTTCAAATGAGCCCCACAAACATTCAAGGCAGGAGCTGAGTTTAGTTCAAACAAACCCAGTGTCAGCCTCAGACAAATAAGAGTGATAGCCATCCCTCAAATGCATGTGTGCATAAATGTATTTCCACTGATTTATATAGCATTTCAAATGCTTTCCCACTTCAGCTTCCTTCATTCAGAGGGATGACCGCATCTTGTGCACTGTAAAAAAAAAACAAAAAAACTAAAAAAACTGAAAAAATAAAATTCATTTTTGCGATTTCAATAATTATCTTCTAAATTACAGTAACCTCTCATTTTATTCAGTCCGTCAACAGCATTTACATTTACTTCACCCTATTTTTAACAGTGGTAGTCTGTCATTGTACATGTTTATCCAATAATATGGAGTAGATAATGCCTAAATATTATTAAACTACTTTAAAAACGATGTTTATTAAATATATTCAGTGATTTACCACTTTCAAACAACTACATACCATTTAAGTAAGGTAATGTATTTTCAGACGTTTTAAGTTGACAATAATATAGTTTGACAGTATTTTAATGGAACTATCAAATAGATGAGTTAATAATTACAGTACTACAGATTTAAAAACACTATCTATGAAAGTACCTTTATATTTAGCCTACTAATTTTATAGTACACTCTTATATGCATATTTCGTAAAGAGCCCATGGCATGCTTTTCTGTTTCCTGACTTATCTACAATGTTACAACAATGAATTATCATCTTAAACATGACTGAAAGCTCAAATAACTAGGTACATATATACATATTTTGTTGTGCTTCTTTGAAGAAGCAACTTTTTATACAAGACTTCTGAACTGGCGAGAATTTTTTTCTATGTAAATTCTTACACAATAGTTTATGGAATTGCCATTCTAAATGCATGATTTTTTTGACTGCATGCAGTTTTGTGGATATACAGTATTTTACCCCCTGCTGCCTGCATTGTGACCAGAGGATATAGAGACAAATACAGGGCCTGAGGTTGCTGGATGTCTGGGAATGTTCATGTAAAGGGACACACTGTTTTACCTGACCAGGTCTAACCTACAATCACCCGGCCAGTGAAGCACCCTGGTGGCGGTGAATGATCAGCTCATCAATGCTGGATTCCCCCAGAGCACAATACATGTTTCTTTGACTGCTAGAGGCGAGTGTGTATGCCACATGTGATGTTTTGCAGGTTGGTGAGAGGATAGGATTCAAACCATCCATGATGTTACTGTCAGTGCAATGCTACCTGTTGGAATTAATTTCACTACTTTGGAAATGTATGCGGCCATCTGTAACGTGTGGGATTTGTGGTGCAAGACACGGCAATCACTGGTTGGATATACAGACCTTGAAATTTCCACTACTCGATGGGACTTAACATAAGTTTAAAAAAAAACAAATTGCATGTCTGTTAATGCCTTGTTTCTGTAGAGAAAATTGTTGTAAGGCTGGAGAAGTTACTATGTCTGCATTAAGCCAGTTAAAATATGGGGTTTCACAATTACCTGCTTTGTTTAGAATGTTACAAATCTTTTTTCTCTGGTACATATATCGTTGTTTACCTATCCATGGAAGAGAAATTCAAATTAATTAATGCTGTTGCAGTTCACCGTGCTGTCCACATTCATATTTTGGCTCAAACATGTCAGGTAGGATTTGAGGTACTGTCATTGTCAAAAATATAGCTTATTTGTCAAAATTATTTTGTTTATGTGCTGTCATAGCTTCCTGACTGGCAACAGGAGTTGTGCATGTTCACGAACTATTTTCATTTTCAGGAGGACGTTTTTCGTGTGATATCGAGTTTTATTATTCTGAAATAATTACAAACTATTTGGAGTTATGATGGGTGCAAAGCTAATCTACAGATACCCAAAATTAAACATTAAATAGCATTAAATGGCACTTTAACTTGACAAGGTTAATTAGCCTGCCTGAATATTTTGTAGTTTTTATTTTAACTAAGCATAAAAAAATGTGTGCTACTGTTGTACAACTATTGTTGGGGAGGCCTGAATGGGCACACCTAATTGATTAGTTTAGGGGAAGCAAATACAGCTGTTTCTTAATAGTAAAATTAAAAACCTATTTGTTCTTTTAGGCTGTAAACTGACTGAATGAGCAAGACCCTAATTAAAGATTTAGGTGTGTTGATACCATCAATCTTTAATTGTATGAACACATTTATTTGTGTTTTTATGAGGTAAGAGAGAAGCTGAATTGCAAGATCCTAATAAATTAAGTGCTGTAAAACAAAACGATTTGCCCTGCTAATCTCTGTAGAGCTTCAGACTGTAGCTGGGATCCTCTAGTTAAGTGTGGGGCTGCATTGGTCAGAGTTAATAGCAGTGAGTGGCCCATAATTGGACATTTGCTGCTAGTTAGCAACTGCTGAGTGGGCTTTGAGGACAGCAGTTATACAGGCTACTGGCCAGAACCACTTGGTGAAACTGGGACTGAGGTGAGAATTTGGAACACTACATCACAGTCACAAATCTGAGTGTGAATGGTCTGGTGATTCTTGTATGAGTGTGTGTATGTCTTATGTGTTGAATAAACTGAGTGCATGGTTTTTTGAGAAGACCCAGTGGGGAAAAGCACCAGTTATGATTTGTAGTGACAAAACCAAAATAAAAGTGTTAGGGAGAGAACAGTATAGATTTTGTGATTTGGTAATAATTAGGGTGAAAATGGATTTCCAGTCAAACTGGAAAGCAGTTTAAGGAAAACAAAAAGTCAAACACTTAACTTTAACAAAATCTCTTTTTATTGGGAGCAGCTCCCTCACCTGCTCATCCTGCAGAGGGGTATCACCTTCCTCACCAGCCCTCCATCTGTCCTCCTGCAGGATTTTGTCCTCCATGCTGATCTCCTGCTCTGCTTCCAGAGGGCTCCCACTTACAATGCTGGTCTTGTGCTGGAGTTCAAGGCAGTTGTCCCCTTCACCTTGAGCCTTCTTGTCAACTCCTAGCTTCTGTAAGGACTCCGGGCTATAGGTCCAGCTCCGCAGCTGCCTTCCGGAGCAACCTTTGCTCTCAGCCGGGCCTCAGCGCTGACCGTCACCATGTAAACAACCTCAGCTAATTGCTCACTTGGTGCCCCCCTCGAACACCCACAGTCTTTTGCCTGGTTCTGAGAATGAACCAGTAAGTGCTTGTGGCCCTGAGCCCCACCAGCAATCCTGGTGTTTTAGCAGTCATTCCCCTGAGTGGTCTTGGTGACCTGCGTGTGTCCAGAGAAATTCTGATAAGGAGTACAGTATATTGGAATGTTTATGTTGTTGTGCTTTAGACTGCCTTTTGGTTTGATGTCTTTTTGGATTAATTAGGTCCCAAATGTGGTTAAGCAGTTTATTGCATTTAATTTTGTCATATTTGTACTGCTACCATCTTTGTGCAATAGTAAATTAAGAAAACTTAAATGACAAAAAATAAATAAAATCTCAGTAGGGGTGATTGCTATTAAAGGCTCTATTCTATTATAAAGCCACGTCCGGTTCTTTCAAACCAGGAACTCAGAGGGACGACTCAGACCACTTGAGTATATAAAAAATATAACCGTGCTGGTTTATTCAAAGAGTCACAGGCAAGAATTAACATTACGAGTCCAGAGATCTTCCAACCCCCAGGCTGCCCAAGCAGCCCGGAAGCAGAAAA
>NW_018128386.1:130518-134277 GCF_001952655.1 Monopterus albus
GCAGCCTTTCTCTGCTTTAACTAACCTTGCATTTAACAGCCTGAGGAAGACATCCTGGCTACACTAACATCTTCTAATACAACAGATCTCTAATCAATATCTATCTAACTAAGAAATTACCTAACACTACTTTGCCGCTGCTAATGGAAAACCCAATACTTAAATAGAATCTTAGGGTACATAATACAGTCACTGCTTCCTTTTGACATTATATGAGAAACTATGCCTATAAAACATAGTGTGCAATTATATAGCATCTCTGTATCAAGCCTGCCAACACTAATACCTGATAAAAATAATGATAATAATAATTTCTGCTTAAATTAACGAAAACAAATATAAATAAACACGTAACTTTAACAAAATCCCTTTTTTTGGGAGCAGCATATATGGCTTAATTTGAATCTGAGCTGAAACAAAGCACAAGCAGGGTAGGACAAATGGAGAGAGATATGTGGTGTTAACAACAGTAACTTTACATGGGAAGAAAAGAAACAAGAACACTTAGTGGTGTTTAAACATCATATGCAGCCCGACAGTCAAAAACACTTGGAGTTAAACAAAGACAACTGGGTATAGTAAGCTGACGTACAGTAGAAGGAGGGAAGCTTTTGTCTGAAAAGCTATATAAACCAGTGCAAACACACTTATACACACATACACTTGAGGGATGGAGATCTCTGCTCTCTTTATTTGTCTGAGACTGGCCCTAGGTTTGTTTCAGCTGAACTCAGCTTTTGCTTTGACTGTTTGTGGGGATCGTTTGAAACTAAATGCTGGGTGTACAGAGGTTGGAGCTGCTGCTGGAGTCAGTACTGAGGCTTCATCTGTGAAATGTGAGCTGCAAGGTATCGCTAGTCTACCTGCATTCTCAGCAGAAGGTGACTACATCATTGGGGGGGTTTTCTCCTTACATGAATACATGCCCACAATGAATCACAGCTACACCACCAGGCCTGAGCCACTGAAGTGCACAGGAAGGTCAGTAAGAGGCAGAAGTACATCATAAAAGCCTGTGACTGTGTGGGACAGAGATGTTTAAGTTTGTATGATATGAATACAATATATTTATACACTTTTGTTTTCTACTGCAGACTTTAAGAAACTAATATCAGTTTTTTTCACATTAAGCACCAATTCAGGAGCTCAGAAAGGTATCATATTCATAAAAAAGGCAGATTGTGTCTGTGTGAAAAAGACATTTTTGTGTTTTTTAACAGAAAATATAATTGTGTTGCAGAATTGTGGTTGTTACAGATGCAGTCAAGCAAAAAGTTATTGTCCATAACTATGAAATGCAGTTCTTCTTTATTGAGTATTTAATGTGAAAATTACTTCCATATTATTTGTTGCCTACATTTCAAAAATAACATGATTATCTGTCTGCAGCATTGACACTTTAGAACTTAGCATCTCACGTGCAATGGTCTTTGCCATTGAGGAGATTAACAACAGTACAAAGCTGCTGCCAGGCATCAGGCTTGGTTATCAGATCCATGACTCATGTGCTTCAGTGACCTTGTCAGTGCATGCAGCATTCCAGCTTTCTAATGGTCTGAACCCTGTGTTTGATACCGACGACTACTGTTCTAAATCTGGTATGGTGATGGCTGTTGTTGGTGAGTCTGGTTCCACACCATCCATCAGCATTTCACACATCATCGGGTCCTTTAATATTCCTCTAGTAAATATTTTGACTTTTTGACTTTGTTTTAAAAATACAGCCATGCTTATATTTAATTGTGCCATTACATAATTACCCTAATCTGTTGCTTCCCTTCAGGTGAGTCACTTTGCCACTTGTGCATGCCTATCTGATAAGCGTCAGTACCCGAGCTTTTTCAGAACAATCCCCAGTGATCGGTTCCAGGCTGCGGCACTGGCCAAACTGGTGAAACACTTTGGATGGACTTGGATAGGTGCTGTCCGGTCAGATTCGGACTATGGGAATAATGGCATGGCATCTTTTCTGGATGCAGTGCACAAAGAGGGGATCTGTGTTGAATACTCTGAATCTTTCCATCGGACCCACCCACGTAGCAGGATCCAGAGAGTGGCTGATGTTATCCGCAGGTTTTTAAATCTCAGGCTGTGCTTGTCTTCCCTGTACTGACACTGCATTTCTACACACAAAACCACAACAAGACATAGTCAAAGAGATGGTTAAAAAAATTAATTTTTTAAAATCTTTTGGCAAATTCATTATTATACTATGCACTGGATTTTCTTAATGTTTTTCCAGGTCAACAGCTATGGTTGTTGTGGCATTTGCAACCTCTGGAGACATGAGGCTCCTGCTGGAGGAGCTGTCTCGTGAGCCTTCCCCACCTCGCCAATGGATAGGCAGTGAGGCCTGGGTAACCCACCCAGAAATGCTGAGGTTCACGTTCTGTACAGGAGCCATGGGATTTGCCATTGAGAAATCTGTTATCCCAGGTCTGAGAGACTTCTTGCTGGATCTCTCTCCCACTAAAGTGGCAGCTTCTCCAGTTCTGACTGAGTTCTGGGAGGATGCATTCAACTGCAGGCTGGAACAAAGTGAGAAAGTTGAGCCAATTATTCAATGAACAGAATTGAAAGTCATATTTGGGTTTTTGTTGTTGTTTTGTGTAGTATTTTCTAATACTACACTCTTCCTGTTGGGTCAGGAGGTAGAGTAGGTCATTTCCCAACCGGAAGGTTGGTGGTTCAGTTATTGGCTTCTCTAAAGAAGCTAATATTCAGGATATGTACTTTGGTAAAAATACTAAAGTAATAGCATTAAAATATACTTAAAGTAACAAAAGTAAAACTACCCATTATGTAGAATGCCACAGTTCACACATATCATATTAATGAATCATAATTATTGATGTATTAATTGTGTACATCATGTTTAACAAAGTACAATGTTTTTCTCTAAAATGCTGTGGAGTCAAAGTAGAAAGTAGCAATAATGAAGATACTCATGTAAAGTACAAATGCAGTACCTTAAAATTGTACTGAAGTACTGTAAATGTAATTAGTGACTTTCCAACACTTAAAAATAATATAATACAAGAAAAAAAAATTAAAAAAAATAATGTCAAGGGTACAAAAATGAAAAACTATCCCTGTCTCTGTATCATTTAGGTGCTGCCACAAACAGGAGGATGTGTGATGGAAGTGAAGACATACAAAAGCTCCAGAACCCGTACACTGATACATCTCAGCTCCGAACCACTAACATGGTGTACAAGGCTGTTTATGCAATAGCGCATGCCATTCATAACACAGTGTGTCAGGAGACTAATTCTACTACTCAGTGTGATAAACTCACCAGGATTGAGCCCAAACAGGTCACTTAAAACAAATAAATTAAAAGCCTAGTGCATTATTTATTTTAATTATAATCTACATTGTATTAAATACATTTTTTGTACATTATTTTATTCCAACCTCACAGGTTGTTACTCAGCTGAAGAAAGTAAATTTTTCCCAAAATGGTTATCATGTGTCATTTGATGCCAATGGGGATCCTGTGGCCACATATGAGCTGGTTAACTGGCAGAAAAGTGAGCGTGGCAGCATTGTGTTGGTGACCGTAGGGTATTATGATGCATCACTGCCACTGGGCCAGGAGTTACATATCAACAGGAACCTCACCTGGGCAGAGGGCAGCACACAAGTGAGAAGCAATAATATAGTGTTAAATCTTGGTGAAATCAATCATATCAGTTCTGTAACTACAGTACAATTCTGTGTGATTTTGTCTATGTACTGTATGTGGCAGGTGCCTGT
>NW_018128386.1:134664-137125 GCF_001952655.1 Monopterus albus
GTCCTCTGCATCTCTTGTGTTCTGGGGAAAACTATAGTGGTGTTAATGGCCTTCAAAGCGACACTTCCAGGCAGTAATGTGATGAAATGGTTTGGTCCTCCACAGCAAAGAATGACTGTAGTGTCTTTCACGTTTATCCAAGTGTTAATATGTACTATCTGGTTGGTTGTTAGCCCCCCTTTTCCAATGAAAAACCTAACCATATACAAACACAGAATCATCCTGGAGTGTGCATTGGGCTCAGCTGTTGGGTTCTGGGTTGTGCTCGGGTACATTGGCCTACTGGCTGTCTTTTGCTTTGTGTTAGCCGTCCTAGCCCGGAAACTACCTGATAACTTCAATGAAGCCAAGTTTATCACGTTCAGCATGTTGATATTCTGTGCAGTCTGGATCACTTTTATCCCAGCATATGTCAGCTCTCCTGGGAAGTTTACTGTGGCTGTGGAGATATTTGCTATTCTGGTCTCCAGTTTTGGTTTAATACTGTGTATATTTGCTCCCAAGTGTTTTATCATATTGTTTAAACCAAAGAAGAACACCAAGAAACACCTAATGAATAAAAATATCAGTCTTAATACATTTTCTGAAATTTGGTAATGGCTATCATGACAACTTATAAATTCAAGCTTTTGCTGCACTTTCTAGAGGGTCATGACATTTTTCATTAAACATTTTATTTTGTCATTGTTATGTTATTATGCTATTTTTTGGAATGTCCTTTAATCTGGAATTGTCTTGCCTTGTACAGAAAATCCCAATGTGAAATATGATTTAAACCACTGTTTGAATATTTTTTTCCATATAAATCAAACATTTATGCAATTATAAAATCACATTCTAAATAAAACACATTATTATATGACAACTATTTTATGATTTACATTGATATCCGTGAATAAAGTTTTAAGTGTAAACTTTCCTCAGACCTCACCTGGTGGGGAAAACGATTTGTGAGGCTGCCACCTGTTCTGTGATGGTGTCCAGGTCCTCGGTGCACCAGCAGTTCGTCCTTCCTGAGCTTCTCTCACACATACCATTGAAGGCTCATCTGGTCTCGGTAGACATTGCTTGGGAAAGTGGTGTAGCTGTGGATGGGCCCCTGGGTGGCCCTGGTGGTGTAGATGATCCCCCCGGCCGGTCACAGCCCTTCCCTGCCAGCAGTGTGGAGAGCCACAGCCAGGCAGAGCGTAGCCATAGGCACATTCACCATGGCCCCCCACTCTACCAGCAGGTCAAGGCTAATGATTCATGGATCTTGAATGTTGGCCAGACTGAACTGGTGCTCAACGGTGTGGCCAACAACAGTCATTTTGAGTATCCTTTCTCCCCCACGTCTTCACACTCTCACCAATGACTGCGGTGATGTGGAGCTGGGTGACATTCATTTCAGAACTGATGAAGCCTCTTGGAGGTGAAACGTCTTTGACCTAAAAACCTAGTCAAGTTTTTTTCAGCTTACTATGACCTGGATGACTGAGAATCTGCACGGACAATCATACAGAGCAATATTTTAATCTCATGCATGAGATTCCGATTAAAGCTCTAATGTTCAGGCAATTTCACCTCCATTATACTAGTTCATGCAAGAAATTCCAATTAAAGCTCTGATGTTCAGGCAATTTCACCTCCATTATAGAGCCAAAACATTTCATTCCTATGTCCAACATTTGGAGGTTCCCATCCCCTTATAACCAAAATAATAATAGCCAAAACCCCTGTAAATGTATGAACTCCCAAGAATACATGGTGCTCTATAATGTAATGGATGAATTAACACATCACCTGTTCACTGAATCCCCAGATACCTGCTACATAGTTGGACACAGGACATACACATGATTTATTAAATTATGCATAAGTACAAAAACCCAAATCTTTGCCTATTTGGCACTGGCCATAAAGCTCTACCTGCAGAGTTAACCACAATATTGATATAATCTTTAAATGGTAGATACTCATCAAAAATATAACCTAAATATTTATTTTTGTTGAACAAAGCTTGTAGCTTTCATTTTTGGAACTGATTTCTTTTGAAAATAGAAATAGAAACAGTGACACTCTGTGGAGGCTGCATGGTACATACAGTCTACTAAAACTGACATACTGTATCTAGAGTCAAACAAAACCACTGGGTAAGGACAACTTCTCTGTGATGTAAGCTGCTGAAAAGTCATAGGAGAGAAGCGTTTGTCTGAAAACCTATATAAACCAGTAATAACAAACTTATGCATACATGCACTTCAGGGATGAAGATCTCTGCTCTCTATATTTATTTGACATTAGCTCTGGGTTTTTTAAAGCTCAGCACATCTCTTGCCTTGACTGGTTGTGGGGATGGTTTGAAACAAAGGGTGAAGTGTACAGAGGTCAAAGCTGCTGTTGGAGTTAATACTGAGGCTTCATCTGTAAAGTGTGAGCTGCAGGGTACTCCTCATCTACCTGCATTCTCAGTGGATGGTGA
>NW_018128387.1:0-168 GCF_001952655.1 Monopterus albus
TTGTTTCCATAGAAACACATACCCTTGGCTGTGTGTGCTGTTGTCTCGTAGCAAATAATCTAACTGGTGCCTCTGCACATAGATTTTACTTGTACTTCCTGGGACGACCGGGCGTTCCTCGCACTCTAAAGAAATGTTTTGAAATGCTGGGTTTTGCACGGCATGGTC
>NW_018128387.1:13247-20315 GCF_001952655.1 Monopterus albus
AGACTGTTAAAAATGTCTTTTAAAGTAAATTTATATCAGTACCCTGTTTTGTGTATTGACTATTGCTATGTATTTATTTTATGCAGTTATTTGTGTGCTTGTGAAACTAGACAGTTTACTGTGTCAGCATGTAGTAGAGATAAACACACCTTTGTGTGAACGCTGAACCAGGTAACTTGTATCTTGTTTTGTATCTACTGGAGCATCTTGTTTCCTGCATTTGTATGCATGTGTATAAGAAGAGATGTAGCCCTCCGTTCTGGGAGCTTCTCTCTTCAGACTGTTACTGCAGTCTGTACAGAGGCTGCCCCTTTCCTGCAGGGAATAAATGTGCATCAACTTTCAGATGTGGTTTTAAGACTTTTTTTTACACTCACCACGCTTTAATAAGATAATTTTTGCCACAGCAGTTTTAGTCACAATTTATACATGTATCAGCCAGAGATGGAAATGGCAGGGAGGGCCTGAATAATTAATTAATTTTTCACAAAAATTTCAGTTTACTACTGAATACTGATAGGATACGTTAAATTGATTGATCCCAGGAGATATTTCTGCCTTAATTTATGTGAGTAATACAGGGTCATGGCAGGAGAGAAAATCTACTTCTAAATATATACACAGTACATATACATGCATTGTGGCAGAAGAGGTTTCAGATAAATATGGACAACGGTTATATTTACAAATGATTACAATGGAGGAGTTTGCTCTATTCTGTTTTATAGACAAACATGGATTAACTGTTCATGAGAGTGATGGCACAGGGGAACTAGAAGAAGATGGTAAGCATAACAGGCTAGCAGACTGCCACCCACAGCACCCACTGATTCACTGCAAGATCTGATGAAACGCTGGCCAGGGCAGACACACCTGCTGCCAAAAGCTGTGAACACGGACCTGAGGGATTTTATGCTTTGAGAGGAAAACAGAAGGCAGGGGAGAAGTCTGCCTACTTGGCTGTCATAAATCTTCACAGGCAGTATGAAAACCAGCTGACCCGTTATTTGCTTAGTGGCCAACCTGCCTCTGCAAAGAAATCTAAACTTCCATACGATATGGATGTCTGTATGTTTGTGGTGTGCATTTGTGGATGTCTCCATAAGTGAAGCTATTTGCTAGAAAAGAGAATGTTTTAGAAGAAGATGCTTTTCTTATATGTCTTTCAGGACCCTCAAATATGGCCTGAACACTGCACTGAAAAAAAGGATTTGTTGGATTTACTTGATTGTAATGTGTACATCGGTCCCACACAATGATAATGTGTAAAACCAACATAATTTTCTTTAGGGGTTAACTTGTTTGAATTATGTTAACAGAGGAAATATGAATGAATTGCGTTGCATATACTAGCATAATTTGAGTAAATCCAAAGACCCGGTGAGTCCTTTTTTTCAAAACCATGTAAGATTCAGCATTTGTGTTCAACACAGGCATGATGCAGTGAACAATCCACATACTTTATGATAGGAATCAAGTGCAACAAATTGAAAAGCACTTTAGTTGTCAGCTTCTGCATTAGAAAGGTACAGTACAAGGAAGTACATTTTAAGTCTTCCGCTTTAGTTTATACTGTTGATTCAACAAACCTCTGTGTATTTAAACTAGAAAAGTGCACAAACAATCACACTATATTACCGCTACACAGAAGACGTGCCAGCAGCATATTTTACTTAAGTGAAAACAAATAAGAGCAATAATCAGCATTTAGCTTTCCTTTATGGTACTCTGTCTAAATTAGCTCTAACTGACAAATTGTTTCTCTTATTGTGTGTATCCCACCCACACCTGCTATTGGCACACAAACATGCAGAGATGCACAAAACGTCTGCCGTCATTTTGTTCCTGATGTAAGTGGATTACAAGTAGGTGGAAAGCCCCCTTCCTCCCTCCCGCTCCCAGATCCCTTTGAGTTGTCTGAGACAACTGAGGAACGAGGCTCCGATCAGCGTTATAAAGAGCTCATCTGTCTCAACACATCCACAAGGACGACAGCAAAGCATTGCTCTCAGATAAGAGCTTCTGAATTAGCTGTCAAAACAGATTATTTGCATCCTCAATATGTATTGGTTAAGAATCTCTTTTTTACTTTTATCATGGATCATCCATCAGTACCAGGCTTTTGTTGTGTCTGCCTTATGTTGTTCTTGTGGTTTCCTGTTTGACTCATTTTTAAAAGACCTGAAAGAATTACTTAAATCATTTTGTAAAATCATTATGGATTGGTACTATATTATGTATCTGCCCCTGGATCACCCATAATGAGACTCCTTGACAGTCAGATGCATTACATTTCTGCCATCCCCGACAAGGCTCCTCTGTGCTCTCTTGCTGCTAAAGGGCAACCACATACCAAAACATGCATACATAATTGTTGACAGTGCTCTGATGCTAGCTATAGCAGCTCAGAGTAGCTCCCAGAGTTCTGGCTCTGCAGTCCGGCGTGAAGAGCAATACAGTCAGTCCAGTCTAATGTTAAGGTCACAGATCATGAATGGCACAGCACTTTCTGCCATTCAAACAAAAGTCTGGACAACTCACCACGCTGTCCTGAGAATTATTTCCTAGTGCAGGCACAACACACAGGCCACTTTTACATTGTTTTTTGTACTTTTTGTTTGTGTTTGTGTGTACATGTGTGTATTTGCAGCTGTAGTAAATGAAGGCAAAACTATATGTGGCTATGGTGTTTGTGTCTCATTGGTTGACAGATTTGTTTGGGGTCTTTCTGGCTTTGGAGATAAACATGTATAACCTGATATGAATATTCCTAATGGTTTTTTAATGTCTTTCTAATCTGCCCTTTAAAGGGCTCTAATGGACTGTCCCTGTGTTTGCACAGAGAGGAGGAGCAGTGGCTCTGACTCATTTAGTGGTTACCTTTGATTCTGCACCAAAGCAGACAGGAGAGGTACACTTTCTCAGAACATCTTCTGTAGTAAAAAATAGAATATCTTGATATTTTACTTCAGGTTGCATAGTAGGTATGTTGCATTTGTTTTTGTCAGTTATTGAATATCCTGCATGTCCGAAAAGGAGTTTGAGCTTTAAAGTGGATTTGAGTTTATATGGAATGAAACAATGAAAAAGCTTATATGGGAATATGAAACTATGGCACTATTTCCAAAACACTGAGGTCCAGCATCTCAGAATATTGGCTGGGGGTATCTTCACCTTATACTGTAAACAAATAAAACATTTAAAAGTGTTCTTCAGGAAAATTTCAGTTATAATTTATCTCATTATCTCATTTTAGCCTTGACCATCATTCCTGCATTGTTGGTTTGTTTGTTCACAACATAACAAAAAGTAATGAATGGATTTAAATTTCTTTTTTTTTTTTTTTTTTTGGAGAGGTAGGGTACGGCCAACAGAACAATGCATTAGATTTTGGTGCTGATTCAAGTCATCATCCAAATCCACAACAGTGGATGCCCAGGAGGGTGAGGGGGGACTGAGGTTGGACTCAAGTTTGCAGACCCAGGTGCTAGGGGGAAAAACATGACGGTTGCAGGTAAGAGAACACAAAGTATCAAAAGAACATAAAGTCCAAGTACATATACAGTCTGGGTAGAGTTGAGATGGTGGAGGGAATCAAAACAGGTGAACCATGGGACTGACGGCAAAAACCAAAAGGGCAGGAAGACGAAAAGGACAGGATAAAGAAAACCCAACGTACTTAATGTAATCCACCGCACAGGGACTGTAAGCGTGGAAAACAAAAGACGTCTTACAAAACGCATAAATAATGTGAATAAGGTCAAGCCAAAACGCACAGGAACTGTCAGCGTAGCATCTTACACACATACATTTATGCGGTCAAAACATAACATAAATCACAATCCTTCGTTTAGGTGATGTAATGTACGTTATGTAGGTAATGTGGTGTAAGTTAGTGTAGCGCATAAGTAGTGTGGTAGAGTCAAGCCAAAATGCACAGGAACTGTCAGAGTAGCATTCTAACCCCACGTACATTACATGGTACATAGTTAATGTTCTGGCAACAATGGAGCGTCTGCCAAAGGTATAAATTAGGTGGAGAACAATCAATGGGATGCACCCCAGCTGTGTGCACCGCCAAACAAATCACTAATTATGAATGCAACACAGCTGAGGTGCAAATCCCGCAGGTCGAGAGAAAAGAGGAGAGAAAAACAGAAAAGAGGCAGGTCGCGCCGAGCGGACCTGACACTGTATGTGAGACGTCTTGTGGAAAAAGTGCGTTGCTGCACTGTTGACCACATCAAGACAAGTGGAGCTACAGTGCCTTGCGAAAGTATTCGGCCCCCTTGAACTTTGCGACCTTTTGCCACATTTCAGGCTTCAAACATAAAGATATAAAACTGTAATTTTTTGTGAAGAATCAACAACAAGTGGGACACAATCATGAAGTGGAACGAAATTTATTGGATATTTCAAACGTTTTTAACAAATAAAAAACTGAAAAATTGGGCATGCAAAATTATTCAGCCCCCTTAAGTTAATACTTTGTAGCGGCCAACACAAACTAGACTTTTTCAGTAATTTGTTGCTTTGCTTTCCTTCATCAAAAGGACCTAAACAATTGTTAACCTCAGCTCGAAAATGATTTTCAGAACTCAAAGATCTCCGGTACAGCCTAACACTAAACAATTCCTCATGATCTGCCTCTGCAGGGGTACTAATGCCATCGGAGCCACACTGTATAAAACAAATACATGAAACGATCGATTTAATTCATGTAGACTGATGAATGCACTTTTGACTGTTTTGGCATTTTGTGATGTGACTTTGTGGTGTTGGGTGCCTTTAATCCTTGTGTATTTCATCTCACTCCAACAGTGTGTGAATACATTTTATATACTTCTGTTTGCAGGAGTGTGTGTGTGTGACAGACAAATAACATATGTACAATAGGTCAGAACAAAACTATCTGCCCAGTTAATGTAATTGTAATATGATCGTTAAATTGGCTCATGGATAGATGTTAAAACGAACCACCCTGTTGTTTATCTGTATTCAATGGCCCGTGAGTCAAAATTCACACCTAAAGTCATTCAAATGAATCATCATTAGCGTGGAAGGAAAATACTTAAACAAGTCTCACTCATCCACTAACATGAATTAGCGAATTGCGTGTTTGCTTAACTGCAACTAACAAAACGAGGATGTAGGTAAATATTGAAATTCCCTTCGATTGGTGGCCAGTCTGTAAAGCACCGGGTGAGCAGGCGCTCCCTATTGATGAGCTTCAGCTAATCCATCGCATTTCCCTGTAAATAGCTTTCTGCATGAGAAAGAGACCCCCCCCCCCCCCCCGGAGATTTGTCTTCCAACAAGACAATGATTCAAAACATAAAGCAAAATCTACAATGGAATGGTTCAAAACTAAACATATCCAGGTGTTAGAATGGCCAAGTCAAAGTCCAGACCTGAATCCAATCGAGAATCTTTGGAAAGAACTGAAAACTGCTGTTCACAAATGCTCTCCATCCAACCTCACTGAGCTCGAGCTGTTTTGCAAGGAGGAATGGGCAAAAATTTCAGTCTCTCGATGTGCAAAACTGATAGAGACATACCCCAAGCGACTTACAGCTGTAATCGCAGCAAAAGGTGGCGCTACAAAGTATTAACTTAAGGGGGCTGAATAATTTTGCACGCCCAATTTTTCAGTTTTTTTATTTGTTAAAAAAGTTTGAAATATCCAATAAATTTCGTTCCACTTCATGATTGTGTCCCACTTGTTGTTGATTCTTCACAAAAATTACAGTTTTATATCTTTATGTTTGAAGCCTGAAATGTGGCAAAAGGTCGCAAAGTTCAAGGGGGCCGAATACTTTCGCAAGGCACTGTAATAAACGTAGCAGGAAGCACACTGGAAAATGGACTGACATTCAGCCAAATGGTGTGATTTGTGTGCCTCTATGAAGGACTGTATGTATACACTGTTATTTCAGTCTGGCTGTGACATTTCTTTAGCTGTTTGTAGTATTTAGTAATCTCTCATGTCACAGTTTTCTTGAATAACCTTTAAACTACTAATGATATCAATGTGATTCCTATCAATGCAGGCAGGTTTTCATGATCCAGGAATCATATTATGAAGGTCAAACTATCACTGCTTTTTGGTGTAATGGCATTAAGGGGAAACTGACCTGCCTTGGTGTCCACATTCTCTGAGTGATGTTAAGTTTCTATTGAAAGTGATCATATATTCGCTATAATGGTTGAACCATTGCACTAAGGACACCATAAACATGGTCAATGTAGTTTATTTTCTAGAGCACTAAATGTATATACTGTACCTATAATACACCTACGTAATTTGCATTTATACCGGTAAGCCTAATTCTGGCTCTAAGAACTAACACATTTAACACAAAAAGTCTCATTGATGTAAACTACACTGATTTCAACTGACATGTTTAACAATTAACAATGTGTCATATTCAAACACACTTGGCCAGTAGCTATAAAAATACAGAACTGTTCTTGAGATTTGTGTCCCCAAGTGACACTGTGAGGAGAAAACAATGATTGCTGTGTCAATTATAATTGAAAAAAGTAATGTTAATGAAATTCATGCATGGCCCTAAGGAGAAGAAAATACTAATTAGTTTTACACACATGCAAACAATGAGGTTTGTACGCTGCAGTTGGAAACAATAAAACATGGCTGACTGGTAGTGCTGCTGACAAGCTGCAGGTCAGGAGGTGAAGTGTTGTTTCACTCTTACTTTTTCCTCTTTAGAGCAGTAAGAAAAAAAGACTTTAGAAAAACACAGCTTCAATCTCTTCTTCTCTCCTACTTAGGTGTTGCCAGTTCACAGTGAGTCATCAAAATACCAAACTGACGCAGGTAGACATGGGTTGACGAAAATGCCACTTCACTGGCACTAAGCCAGACAAAGCAATGAGTGAAAAATGAGAAATGTAGTGTGAGAAAGAATCTATACTAAATGTAATTTTAGATTAAATTGGAATAGAAAACATTAAAGGAATGTTTGCTTTTGAGCAAGGGTAGCACAGCAAGACTACAAAAAATCTGGTTTCAATAAAATGGTAACAAAGTGTCAGGCCATCATGGAC
>NW_018128387.1:20360-27256 GCF_001952655.1 Monopterus albus
CTGAGAATCTGCCATTAAGTGCTGCGAAGATGCCCCTGCATCTAACTGCAGTGCCCTGTTCATATTAGTTGGTGTTTTTGTTAAATTGAAAAACATGTTGCAGTCAGTCTAAAGGTCTTTTCACTCTGGAACTGTATTTTTCATAAGCTTTTTTCGCATGTCAACAATTTTCGGCCCAATATTCTGTTACACCAATGATGGAATATCATTGAGCAAAGAGCAGCAGCAGCAGCAGCAAAGGCTGATTTTCTTTTTCAATCACGACACAGCTGGAACATTGGAACAGTGTAACTATAAGCGCATAGTGCACTCATCAGCTAAATCTATCTGATTCATTTATTAAAGTGATATTCAGTATATATTTTACCTCAGACATATGGCCAGGCACTATTCCTGGTGGATCGGGTCATTGTAATTACTCCTCTGCCTCTTCAAGTGTTGTGGCAACAGCAGCAGCTTCTCAAATTGTGCCACAGACATCCTGAAGTAGGTCAAAAAATGACCATGGAACAGTTTCAACCCCTGCACCAAGCAGTGAAACTTTCCAAGTTGCTGTTTTATGGTGTGGGCTGAAGTGTGTCTTCTGTGTTCTCACAAAATTGTTACACTGAGTCCATGGTTTCAATCTAATTATCACTCCTTAGTGTATACCACCTCAAAAAGCAGAGATAATAACATCTAAGTACAAAAGTCCACACAAACTGTCAGCAGTCAAAGATGAATGTTTGCTTTTCCCAGATGCGGTGTGGAACCCATAGCAACAGCTCTACCACCTTTTAAACTGCTCTTATGTTTTCAGGTATGATTTACTCATCTGGGTTCAGTCTTCCTGCCATTACTCTAATTAGGCTTTAACAAAATGTAAAATGTGCCCTATCCAGCTATACTGCCGCCAATGGACCTGTCATTTTTTTCAGTGTTCTTGGAGATTGATAAGCACTTTCGCTGTTAGATGTGAATGCAACTGCTTCATAAACTATAGGATTTTTCAGAGCATCTAGAAAACAACTGCTGTGTATCAACACAAGTTATATATGGAACTACTTTTACTCTTAACTCCATGCTACAACTGTTTGCAAGTCTTTGGACTGTGGCAGGAAAAAACCCACATGCAAACTCTACCCAAAAAGGTCCCAGGTTGGCATGGGCTCCAACCTGGAACCTTCTTACTGTGAGGCGACAGCGCTAACCGCTGTGCCGCACACAGTGTTAACCAACTCACTTTAATATGAGGCATCAAGGGTACTTCACAAAATGTCAGTGAACACCTTGGATTTACACACAAAAACTAACTCTACTGGAGGAGTGAACACCATTCTTCCAAAAGATATTCCCTCATTTGATGTTTTGATGATAGTGGTGGAGACGCTGTCTAACACATTAGTCCAAAATCTGTGTAGGGCACAAGAAGTCCATTATCTGGAGATTCCAGTTCAGCAGCATCTGCTGTATAATAGCCACCATGTATCATGTCACATACACTGGCTCTCCAAACAGACCTTAACTGATGTGTGAATGAAGTAAATGCAATTGCAAACATCATTCTGCAAGAATTTCAGGCTCTAGGTGGATTAAAATCTCTGTCTGATAGTAACGTAAGATGGCAAGCAAATTGGCATGTCATGTCAAAAGCTGACTGACCATTTGAGGAGCATAGAAATGACAGATTAGTCAATTCCTCACAAGAAACATGAGGAACATTTAGGTGATGCTTAACCTCCTTTTCCTTTTTCTCACTGTCACCCATGTAACTCTCAGTTTCAAGGTTCTGTTTACAGCTCCAGGAGTTTTGCAAAAGACAGAGTTTGCAGAAGATACTGTTCAATTCCCTTCCTTGCTCCCTCACTAAATTATTTATCTGGCAACTTACAAGCTTATCACTTAATCAGGAGATGAACAATTCAACATGACACTTTCCTCAACTTCAGCCCCTCCCAGAAACAAAGCCTTGGACTGAATGTGGACTATGCAATCCACTAAAAAACAACATGTTTAAACTGTGACCAGGGCTTGGATCTTTGCTGTTAGGTGAGTGACAGTTGAAAGACATGCCTCCGGACATGCTCCAGCCAGTCCCTGTCTCCAAGGCCCCTGAGACTCTGCATTACCATGGAGCAGCAGCATAACTTCATTAAACTTTCATTGTGTCTTGGAGCAAGCTTGACGGGAGCTCTTAGCTGCTGCCTGCATGCCCCTGCTCATTGAAAGTACAAATTTTCTTCACTCTGACTCACTCTTCTGTAGACTCTCACCATCTTTTTGCTCTTCATCTCTCCTTCCTCTCTGGTCAGGCAGAGCACTTGTTAAATAACATCCAGGCCCCCTGAGATTTGCTTCTAAGCCTACTGTTAAGCAGATGGGCCAGAGGACTCGCTTACTCACTTATAGCTGTCTCCTCTGGTATTTGACTTGTCATGAAGACTTGGGAGAGAAAAGTCAGGAACACATGAAGTAGGCAGTTTTCTTTATATTGCAAAATCAAGCAGAACATATCAGACCAAGAAACCTTTTACCATTAGAAATTCCACTTATGAGGCAATATAGAAGGGAAGAGCCAGATTTTAGATTGTACGCATTGATCTGATGTTTTTATCTAGTTTGACTTTCACTGAATACAATGTTATCACCACTGCAGTTTTTTTCTGGAGCTTCCCAGCAGTCAGTCTGCCAATGGACTTGAAAGGATCCTTTGGTAAATACAATCTGGAATCAATTGAGCTTGCTTGTGGCTGGATTTGTAGCACAGGATTTATAGCTGCTCACTCTGTGTGTGTGCATTTGCTGCAAATGGAGTTTTGTTTCAGCAGCTGAATATCCTCTACGTCAACAGTAGCTTCTGGGTGGCGAAGCAGAAGAGCAGCCTTTATCCATATTTCATATGAGATCATGTTTACTGTTTGCAATACCTTTGAACAAGGTGCCAGTAATTCTCTCAAATCAAAGTGTTATTACCTCTACCAAGGAAGTTATGTTTTTGGTTCGGTGTGTGTTTGTTGGTTAGCAGGATTACAGATAAACAGCTCAGAGCACTTGGTACAGATGCTGGTGGGGGGAAAGGTCAAAGGTCAAGGTCACAAAAAATAATAATGAAAAGAAATGACAAAGCCCCCAATTTTTACATGGGTCAAAAATAAAAAAAATGTATGTCTCCATCAAAAGTTATTGAAATAATTTGAAATTTGACACACATATGTATGGTGGAAATGTCTATCACTCGACCAAATTTCATCCAGATCTGATGGCTATTTAAAGTTATCATTGAAAACCCCACTTAAAGCATATTTTCTGCCATTACTTGACTTATGATGAAGGTAGAACCCTGAAATATTCAGGTAAGATGCTCAGTATAGCTGCCTATAATACCCTAAAAGATGATCTGGATCCAATCCAGATTAAGGATTTTAGGACACATTTTGTGTTGTGCCAGATCTCATTTTTCACAAGGGACTACTTGCATGAGTGGATGTTGTGCTTTGACAGAGGTACATGCACTCTCTGAGTGCTCTTGCTGTTTTATGCATTTAGTGTATTGTATCTTGTGAAGCTGCAGTAAGTCAAGGCTCCATAGATCCACTGCTCTATTTTTAAGAGCTGATAGATCCACAGCACTCAGTGTTAAGTATTCTGTTTTTACTTGCTGTAAGTAAAATTGGCAGCTTAATCTTTAATTCATTACACAGTATTGCTACTGCTAACTTTGAGCTGGATGTTACATTTTTAACACAAGATCCACAGTGCAATGTGGGTACACAAGGCATTTGTTTCAATATTGTTCTTCTCTCAGATACAGTATGTGTTGTCGTTCAGGTAAAATCACAGTGAAACTCTGCAGTAGGTAAAGAAACCATCCAACTCAAACATTTTTGCTCAACAGCCCAGTGTGACTGTGGGCGTGAAGGTGATGTGGCATATTTGGTATTTCTGAAATACATGTAATAACATTGAAATGATTTGAAGACAAATGAGATGATCAGTACTACAGTCCAGTTCATTAATTAACACTCAGAGAAGTCACTACACCCATGAAATTGTTTCCAGCACATACAGTAAGTCCCTTTCACTGTATAGCAAACAAACTGTAGCTTGTTAAACAGTGAGCTCAGAAATGTTTGTAGGCATATTTTTCAATTTTCAACAAAGCCAAGCTAGTAGATTCCCCCTGCCTCCAGTATTAATGCTAAGTAAAGCAAACGAACTACTGACTATAGCTCTATTATATTTAGCATTCAAACATGAGGGATTCCCCCTCCCTCCAGTATTAATGCTAAGCAAAGCAAACGAACTACTGACTATAGTTCTATTATATTTAGCATTCAAACATGAGTGTGGTGTCAGTTTTCAGCTCTAACGCTAAGCAGAAGTGCTACTTTTAAGCTAGGCTACCTCAGCTTCTGCTGTTTCAGATCTAACCCTTTTATAATTGTGTCTCTTGCAAGTTATGAAATTTTACCACAAAGAGTGGACTATCCTCATTTATTGTAGTCATCGGGAGCAGATCAAAATGCCAATGCTTTGAAATTATGTTGATACATTCAAAAATTTGTTCAGTACCAGCTGGCTGGATTTCACGACTTGTTCACACTGATCACCAGGGAAACAAATCTGAAAACTAGAATAACCGCCTCATGATTGTATACCTCCACCAATCAAGTTGCAGTTTACATGCATGTCTGTCCAGGCTCATATGACATATGTAGTGAAGGAATTTAATAAAAGATACAAGCTGTATTTAATTTGAAGAAATACCCTCAAGGCATTCATGAGATATCTACATTCACAAGAATGGGATAGACATGAAGTCACAGTGACCTTGACTTTTGACCTTTCAACACCAAATCTAATCAGTCCAAGTGGACAGTCGTGCCAAATTTGAAGAAATTCCTTCGTTACAATGGAGCAGACGGATGGACAACCCAAAAACATCATGCCTTCACTACAGCTGTTGCCAGCGTGGAATCATAATAATTATCCAGCATTTGCTCTGTGCCCACATTAACTGGCATGGTTTCTATAAACTATTAATTCAGTCCTGTTTTAAATTAGAGGCACTTCCCTTCTAGAATTTGCTCGCGGCTTCAGAAGCAAACAAGATAAACAATCAACAAACCATTCTGTGATCATTCAGTGGGGAAATAAGCATCCAGCACTGGGCTGTGGTTCTGATCAGTCCCTTCTCCTCCCTGTATCAACAAGTTCTTTGTTTTTGATAGTGGAGAGATACCGTGGCAGATAACAAGTGAGAATTGGATAGAACGTTAGACTACAGAGATGATAGGGCTTTTAGAGGGCATAATGTGTCCCCTGGATGTTGTGGTGGGTGGCAGGACGGTTGATGCAGGTCTGTCACCTCGTGAATATTCAACATCCCTAGGGCTAAGTCTCAGACAGCAGCAGTGACAGAGAAAAGAAACCAGCGTCAGCGCCTATCTCTTTTAGACGAGTGACAGCTACGGGAGGTGAGAGAAGGAGGAAAGAAAGAAGGGAGGATGTGGAGATGGGAGGTGGTGTTGCACATGGCCTGTTACCATGGCAGTGAGTCCCATGTCGACCTGTAGAACATAAATTAATTCCAGTTCTTACAGCCTGACATGAAAATTCCTCTCCTTCTCTCTCTGCGGCTTCCCTCATTTGCTCTTCCCTTTCACCCCCAACCTCACACTCTCCCTTTGGTAGATTTGTGCTGCCAAAAAAATAAGGACAACAGTGCTTTCAGATCTGCTATTTACTGTATGCTGACAGTGAGAAAACGCTTAGTCATGGTGCTCATTTATATTCATACTGCTGTAACTTATGCTCACAGACAAAAAGTAGGATCCTGTGCTGCTGGGAGAAACTCCTTTTAGGCTGTTAAACACGTGCTGACATGATTCCCATTGCATAATGTGGCTTAATTTTTCTGACAGGTTGGTGGCTACGATTTATGGTTGTGAAAAATTGATGCTGATGTTCAGAAGATGAAAGAGCACTGCAGGTGATGATGAAGAAAAGATGAAAAACAGACAGAATGTCAGACCATAAAATAAGGCTGAAGACAAACAAATCTTTCTTCTCAGCTCATATAGCCATTTTTATTAGTAAGCCTGTTGTATATCAGGGCATGTGTGCAGAACAACCCCAAAATGAAGAGGGTATCATTTCTTGTTTGTTATTTTATGTAAGCTTAAATCCTTAGCATGTGTTGGAGAACAGGACCACCTTTGCTGTCGCATAGGCCTGAACAACAACAACAAAAAAAGCATCAAAAACACAAAATAATTCAATTTGCAGTACTGTCACATCCACAGGCGGCACGCTTTCACATCAGACATCCACACAGAGAAATTCTTATAAACTCGCTGTGCCCTACCTACCTAGCAACAAGCAGCAAAGTTAATGTTGAGCTAGCGAATGCAGTGAAGCATTTGGCAGCTAAAGAACCAGATATTTTTCTTGGGGATTAGTGTAGTACAAAATGCACCTTGAGTAAACAGCATGTTATACATTTGTCAAATCAGAGTTCTGCCTCCAAGTAGTGAAAAAAACTGATTAATGCAGCTTTCACTGAACCTCTCTGCAGGCTTGGTGCTGTTTTGGAAAACCTCTAGTGTTGATGTTAAGTAGACACTAGCTTAAAGGCTAAAGTTTAGGAGCAAATACACAGCAGTCACGATAAAGATTGTAAAATGGAAAATATACAGTGACACATACTGTACTAGATGACATAGTTTCTTTCCCCTCCCCTCCTGCTCTGCTCTCCTCTCCTCTCCTCTCCTCTCTCTCCCTATGCTTCTATATGCCACCATTACACATTACTAACTGTGTGTCTCCTCTCTCCCACAGTGTGTCCTCTCTCTCTCCCTGTACCTTTCTGCAGGTTGCCCTGGCCCTGGAGCTCTATGTCTCTGACAAGCAGTCAC
>NW_018128387.1:27301-79172 GCF_001952655.1 Monopterus albus
CTAAATTGTTGGGTTTTCCCTATGTAATAATATTGATAACAGTAAGGTCTAGACCTTACTTTGTAAAGTGTCCTGAGATGACTTTTGTTGTGATTTGGCAATATACAAATAAAACTGATTTGATTTGATTTGATAGTGGCACCTCAAAGCAAGAAGGTTTTGGGTTCAAGCCCAGGCCGTCCCGATGCCTTTCTATGTGGACTTTGCATGTTCTCCCTGTGGCTGCATGGATTCTCTTTGGGTACTCTGGCTTCCTCCCACAGTCCAAAGACATGCAGCTTAGGTTGATTGGTGACTCTAAATTGCCTGTAGGAGGGAGTGTGTGTGTGGTTGTTTGTCTACATATCAGCCCTGTGATAGACTGGTGACCTGTCCAGGGTGGACCCCACCTCTCGACCAGTGTTAGCTGGTGTAGGCTCCAGCCCCCCCACAACCCTTTTCAGGGTAAGCAGTGTAGATAATTGATGGATGGACATACTGTACTGCATATCTGACTATTTATCGGTAGGAATATGGTAAATTACCTTTTGCAAAAGTGAGTATACACTGTATACCTGTGTATATGCACCTACAATTCTGTGTGTTTCTCATCTCTGCTCTCTATCACCATGTTGACTGCCACTCACAATGAGTGCTGAGCAGGAGGAGTGACTATCTCTGTGTGGCATATGTAGATGCAGCAGCCTCAGCCAACCAGGGTCAATGAAAAACAAAAGAGTTTTGCATACAGCCATATTCTCCCACCCTCATAACTGTTGGAAATGTCTGACTGGTCTGTGAATAGAAGACTGTCTGAAGTCATTGGCAGGCTCACATGTTTGGGGATTGAGGCTTAAGAAGCAGAATGTGAATTATTTATCTGAGTCATGGTGTTTGGTTATCTGGCACAATGCTTATTGCAGATTATATCACTTTATAAAAGATATAAAGTGGCAAAGTGAGAAATAAAAAAATGAGATGTTTACTGCTCAGTAAACATCATGAGGCAACAGCTGCTAGTATGAATAAAAAAATAAGTATTTGTTGAGAAAAGCATTTGTATTTTTTAATTTATTTATTTTAAAGATCCTCATTTGCATATGTAACTCAGCTTTATGCCTCTCACAAGTCCTCCTAAATATATGACCCATACAACCTATAGGGGTGTATCTTTAAATAGCACTCATATGGTCACGGAAAGAATTGCAACAATGTACATCACACTACTAAGACCTTTGTCATAATGGAAACAGCCATAAACAGCTAGCAGACTAACTTGCCGCAAACTACTGGAACTCCATCGTCTTGGAAACTGTCATAAATATGAAGTTAAGATTATGAAACTGTCTTGTTTCATTATGTTTTGCTACACAACCGCTTGGTTATGCTTAGGCACAAAAACTACCTGGTTAGGTTTTGGAACAAAACAACTTGGTTATGTTTAGTGACAAAACCACATTGGTACAGTTAGGAACAAAACCCCCTGAAAAACACAAGCTGCGCTGGAATTCTCAGCTCTTCTGAGGGACAGTCCTCTGCTTTGTGTAACTAGGCATCCACACCAATCCCCTCCTGGCACACACTTTTTGCCTCTATATACTTACTCCTTTCCTTGTATCATAGTTAATATGGTCACTAGATGCAACTGTAAAATACCTCTGAAAGTAAACATTGACTGAGGTAAGGATTCTTTATTGCATATGTCCCTCAGAGAGAACAAAGGATGCCCTTGGTGTACACCACAACTCAGTGTTTCTGTCAGTGCAATTATGCAGTAATTTGAAATGGTGTCCCAGTCACTTCATAATACACAAGATCACCATGAGATACATGATTACATGAAATGGAAATGTATTTTGTATACTTTTTTTTTTTTAACCCAATGCAGATAAAGTAAGTCACCAAAATACACAAATATCTTTTCATTTAAATTTCCAATCTCATTACTTAGCATGGGTGTTCATTTATTTTAATGTCTGACCATGGACAGCCAGCCAGAGAGGGGGCAAAGTGAAAATGAGAAAGAGAAACAAAAGAGAATCTATGTCTCACACTCACAAACAATAAATTCTCGTGATTTGTTTTGCTGCATTGCAGCAGTGGATCCCTCTTGGCACCTCTGTCTGGAAAGGAGGGAGAGTTAAAGAGAAAAAAAAACATGGCAGTTTAAATCTCAGTTTAACTCTTCGCATTAAGACACCCCACTCCAACACATTGATCTCTTGTTCTCATTCTGAAGCATTACATGTGTTGATGTGTTTTTCTACTGCTGCTTGCTCTCTAGGTTGCAAAAGAGGTTGTTTTTCTGCTCATCTATTGACTCTATTGCCCTACCATCCTTTTTTTGATCATTCATCTTTCCAAACCATTATACTGTCATTTATATATTCCTTCAGTTTTCCATATTATTTCATCAGTAGCCCTAATACCCCCTATTTACCCTGGCATTTCATTTCTCTGAATAGTTCAAAGCAATTTATTAGCTTCTGTAACAACACAGACATCAATTCCAAAAACATCAATATTATTCAGAGGAGGGGGTTTCCTGCTTCTTCACAATTTCGACAGAATTGCCAACTGGCTGTTTCTTTTTTCTCTGATAAATCGATTAATCCCTGTAGGGATGTGTGAGACAGCTGATTGAGGAGGCATGATCCTGGGTCAGAGTATTGACAAGCCCTCCTGCAGAGGTCAAATGTTTTCACACAACAGCACAGTCCTTATAACAGAAAAGCGATAAAAAGCAAGGTATACAACTGAGGGAATACAGTTTACTTTAACCTGCATCTTTTCTACAAATCTAGCCACTGTGCCAATCAGCAGAAATGACAATTGCACTCTGCATTAATGAATTCATACATATAGACCTCCACCCTTAGTTTCAGTAGAGCAAATTAAAATGCAAATGCACAAATGAAGCATCCAATAAAGGCTGAAATTCAGCTGTGATAATAGAAGCTAAAATTACAGATATTACTTGCTGTTCCCCCTCTATCACCATCAGTTAAAAGCAGTTCCAGAACTTTTATAACAAATGATCATACTGAAGATGCATCCATGTTGATGTAGCATTTATCTGCTCTCTTACTGATATAATCACTAAAAGATCTTTGTTGGTGTGCGAGAGGTGTGAGTCAGGGCCCGTAAAAATGATAAAAGTTTTGTCTCGCTTGTATAGTCATCCATGTTTGTGTTTTCATTGTGGACAGTTGTTTGCTAGCTATGCTGTTTGCATGTAGCTCTGGAAAACCAAGACAGATTTCCAGAGGTGGGGGACTCATGACAGGACTTGACTTGATTTGAGGACTCCAGACTTGCTTGATTAACACTGGTAAAAGACTTGACTTTGACTTGGTATTCACTGACTTGAGACATGACTTAGACTTGAGATAGATGACTTGAAATTAATTCAGCTTTTTTAAATTAAATATCTGCATTTTGCTACATAATGAGAAGCTACATTTTGTTTTTGAAACACAACTAGGTGATTTCTAGTGGAATACGTGCAACCCAACAGAGCATGGCAGACCAGCAGAAGACAACACAGGATGCAACGATCCTGGAGGGGCCTAGTCCAAAAAAAAATAACATTTGAATTCAAGGATTATGTTGCTGATGACTGTAGTAAGATGAGAACAATGGTACGCAAAGTCTGTAGTGCAAAAGCCAGCGGCACGAGCAAAACATCCAACTTCATCTGTCACAAAATTCACAAAGAAAGGTAAGAATGTGAATGTATCGTTTTAGCGAATGTTAGGTAACTTGTTGGTTGGGCAAACATTAACAAGAAAGCTAATATTAAATTTAAGTTGTTAGTGTTAGAGTCACTCACTCGTTGGAGGGTGAGTGAGTGAAGAAATGAACAGAACCAGAAGGCTGGCTTCAGGGCAAGCAGAATTTATTTTGTGCTGTACAATATATATAAGTGACGTGATAAGGAAACAAACTAGGAATAGTAGAACCAGGTCTGATCAGCTAGAAGAGAATAACAGATGACGGATGGATATGATGCGACAGGCTGAGCTACAGATGCTAGGGTCACTGCCAGTCAGGCCGGTGGGTAGTATTTGGGATCTGCTGACTGTGTACCGACCTGGCTGGTGGAGGCTGAAAGGGTGGAGTGGAGTAATGGTCCAGAGGAGCATGGTCCATGGAGGATGGTCGAGGAATGAGGCAGGGTAGACAGACTGAAAGAACAAAACCCAAAGGTAACAAGACTATGAGAAGGAGTGAGAGAATGGCGCTGGTTGTCGGCCTGAAAACACAGCGAACTGGCAAGGGAGTGAAAAGTGAAGTGGGTATAAATAAGGTGAAGGACTGAGTGAATTAGGGAAATGAGTGGCAGGTGTGCAAGGTGACGTGATCAAGGACCGAAAAACAAAGAGAGGGTGGTGAGAGAGGCAGGTGCAGTCCAGCAAACCTGACAGACTTAGTTTTGAATCGATTATGCATTTTATTAAGAAGAGTTTCTGATAGCTCTAAGGCATTGCTTTTTTAAAATGTATTAATTTTTTATTTAGCTAAGGGTTAGTTTATAGCCTACAAATGCACAATTAATAATCAGAGCAGGTTTTTGAATGTTTCACTTAAATGCACAATATTCCTCTAACATTATCAGATCATCAGAATTTTGTATGATGACTTGTGACTCGTTTGAATTATAAGGACTTGACTTGACCTGCTTTACTCTCACCACAGTAACTTGTGACTTGCACATGTGTGACTTACTTCCACCTCTGCAAAATGTCATCATATTTGTGATCTGGTTAAAAGCATACAAGTGTATTAAATCACACGAGTGACCTGACAAGTGAGACATTTCAGACAACAATTCATATTTAAATAAGAAAATTTTGACTGCTTTTAACACATGAACCACCAAGCCAACTATGACCCCATAAGTTGTAACTGTGACTGTTGTAACTGTTTCTGTGTATCTGCATTTAACCACATGCAGGATGCCCTACATGTCTTACATCCACCCTTCTTTATAGGTGTAAATGTAAATACCCCCTAAAAGAACCCCAGTTTTTTACACTGAACAAAATTATAAACGCAACACTTTTGTGTTTGCCCCCATTTTTCATGAGCTGAACTCAAAGATCTACGTCTTGTTCTATGTACATAAAAGGCCTATTTCTCTCAAATATTGTTTGCAAATCTGTCTAAACCTGTTAGTGAGCATTTCTTCTTTGCTGAGATAATCCGTCCACTTCACAGGTGTGCCTTAGGCTGGCCACAATAAAAGGCCACTCTAAAATGTGCAGTTTCACTGTATTGGTCCGGGGAGTCCGAAAACCAGTCAGTATTTGGTGTGACCACCATTTGCCTCACGCAGTGCAGCACATCTCCTTCACATAGAGTTGATCAGGTTGTTGATTGTGGCCTGTGGAATGTTGGTCCACTCTTCAATGGCTGTGCGAAGTTGCTGGATATTGGCAGGAACTGGAACACACTGTCATATATACCGATCCAGAGCATCCCAAACATGCTCAATGGGTGACATGTCTGGTGAGTATGCTGGCCATGCAAGAACTGGGATGTTTTCAGCTTCCAGGAATTGTGTACAGATCCTTGCAACATGGGGCCGTGCATTATCATGCTGCAACATGAGGTGATGGTCACAGACAAATGGCACAACAATGGGCCTCAGGATCTTGTCACGGTATCTCTGCGCATTCAAAATGCCATCAATAAAATGCACCTGTGTTCGTTGTCCATAACATACGCCTGCCCATGTCATGGTTCAGTCCCGCCTGTTTCTGGTCTCATGCTTTTATTTTGACACAACATCCTGGTTTCGCCATATCTTACCTACTGACTTTTTACTTTAATCAGTACTCATTGTTTTCACCCCTTTATAGGCAGCTTTCCCTCATCGGAAAGCTGCCAGATTGTTTGAACTCATGTCAGACTTTCCAGTGGTTTTTTTCTTGTGCCTGTTATTTCCTGTTCTGACCCCGGATTGTGTTTTTGACCATTGTGTTCTGCCTTGCCCTCCTGATTCAGACTGCTTTCTCTGTATGGATTATCGGACTTCCCTCTCTGACCTCTCGTTTGTGGATTCCTCGGCTGTGTAAGTTTGCTGGCTCTGACCCTGGACTGTATTAATGACCGGAGTGTGTCTCGTGTTTATGTAGTTCTCTGTATCATTTGCTTCCAGTGTGCTAATTAAAGAGACAGTGTTTTTCTTATCCTTGTCTGGCTATATAATTGAGTTCACCCCTCGACATTATTGGCAGCTTCACGCGCCAATTCCTGAAAGCCCATACCACTGCCACCCCACTGCCACCATAGGCCACTCAATCCACAACGCTGACATCAGCAAACTGCTCACCCACACGACGCCATTCACGTTGTCTGCCATCTGCCCTGTACAGTGAAAACCGGGATTCATGCATGAAGAGAACTTCTCTCCAAAGTGCCAGACGCCATCGAATGTGAGCATTTGCCCACTCAAGTCGGTTACAACGACAAACTGCAGTCAGGTCGAGACCCAGATGAGGGCGACAAGCATGCAGATGAGCTTCCCTGAAATGGTTTCTGACAGTTTGTGCAGAAATTCTTTGGTTATAGAAACCAACTGTTGCAGCAGCTGTCTGGGTGACTGGTCTTAGACGATCTTGGAGGTGAAGATGCTGGGTGTGGAGGTCCTGGGTGTGGTTACACGTGGTCTGTGGTTGTGAGGTCGGTTGGATGTACTGCCAAAGTCTCTGAAACGCCTTTGGAGACGGCTTATGGTAGAGAAATGAACATTCAATTCACGGGCAACAGCTCTGGTGGACATTCCTGCAGTCAGCATGCCAATTGCACGCTCCCCCAAAACTTGCAACATCTGTGGCATTGTGCTCCGTGATAAAACTGCACATTTTAGAGTGGCCTTTTATTGTGACCAACCTAAGGCACACCTGTACAATAATCATGCTGTCTAATCAGCATCTTGATATGCCACACCTGTGAGGTGGATGGATTCTCTCGGCAAAGGAGAAGTGCTCACCAACACAGATTTGTGAACAATATTTGACAGAAATAGGCCTTTTATGTACATAGAACAAGTCGTAGATCTTTGAGTTCAGCTCATGAAAAATGGGGGCAAACATAAAAGTGTTGCATTTATAATTTTGTTCAGTGTAAGTGTAGAACCTACATGTCAGGAGTTAGTTCTCGCTTGTCACGATGCTGCAAAGTGCTGTGTCAGTCAGAGAGAGCGGCTCTGACCATTCGGGATTGTAGTGAAATAGCCTGGTTATGTACTGTAGTAGAGAAGTGCTTCCCATAAGGGTTGCCCAGTGGTTCTGTCTAGAGTTTGTCCATCAAATAAAAGGCTACATTGCACATTGTGCAGCTGCCAGTAATACTGTAACAATTCAATTATAAATTAATAAGTGCACGTTATATTGTCCACGCTATGCATGAACGTTTTTAGTGACAAGAACTCCCCCGAATTAAATTTCCATGCCCAATGCAATGACACAATGTTCCTGTTCTTACATGTAATCAGTCATCTCCACCCGACTTTGTCTGTGTCCACTTGCCGCCACCAATCATCTGACAGTTTACGGGAACTACTGCAATACACTGTATATCCATCATTTCTGTGTGATATTACATGTAAAAAGAGCAGCAGTTATGACTGCAGCTGTGCCCAGAGCTGTTTTGTCACGACTGTTGTGGAACCCTGGAGGAGTCAGGTGGGTCTGTGTGGAATGAAAATTATTCTGGAGGATCAATGCACTATATACAATTTCACTGACAACACCCTAAGCCTCCCTCTTGCCTCCTTTCTCCCACAGCTGAAATAAATACACCTAATTAAGTACCTGAGGGAATGCTTACTCCAAGACACCCAGCCACACAAATTAAAACAGAGCTAAGGATAGTGCATAGTGTAGCCATTTTTAACTACAGCCGGTTCTTTTATCTGAAGACCCCAAGAAGTAACACTCAGGAAACAGGAATCAGCTTTACGTAGATTTATTTTCTTCTGGTTAAATGCAGAGTTATTACAGCGCTGGGCTCTATGAGATGACAAGTCTCCAAGAGCCTAGATAATCAAAAATCATTCACATTTATCTTCTCGGGCTGGGACTGCCCTGTACATGGGTGGTCACGTAAATATTCCAGAATGTTCGTATAAGCAGTATGTGTGTGTGTGTGTGTGTGTGTTGTTATCTTCAGGCGTTTTTTCTATTTTCAGGCATTTCTCTCTAACTGAAAGTGGACATGCAGTTAGCTGCGTCACTTACTTCCCTGATTCTGTTGTAAAAAACCCCTTACTCATGCTTCAGACATGTAGTGACTAGTTCAAGCCCGTCAGACTTCACGTCTGTTAAGTAGCATAAATTAATAGTATATTTATCTATCGTTTCCAGAACGACACTTATCTATGCAATCTATTCTTGCACAATTTTCCAAGAAGATAAAAAATACTACAAGTTGACTCAAAGTTGAATATTATAACTTTAATGCATGCATAAGAGCCAGGTTAATACTGATACATGGTGCTGTTAATGAAACACAGACAGTCATACTAAACTCTATCATTATAAAAGCAAAATAATACTAACAGTAAATAAAACAACTGTAACTCCTGAAATCCAATCCTAACACCCTGAACAAATCAAATGAGGTTGCTCAAGATCAATACTACAAATATTTCCTAATGGTGCCACCTCAGCACCTGTGGAGTGCATGAATGTTTCTGAAAATTAGAGATGGGGACTTTTCTTTGATGTAACTCATGTAGTGACACTGATGTCAGTATGAAACCTAGTTTGCTTCTGCCATTCAGTAAAGGCAGCATGTCTCATGAGCCCATCAGCAGGGGCCTCATCTAGAAACACTTGTATAGTCAAGTATTTGTAATGACCATACATCAAACACCTCCAAAAGCTAAAAGGATTTTCTCACTTTAATGTTCAATGTCAAGCATGTACTAGATATATGCAAATTGATATTGGATTATGTGTGTTGTCATATCAACTGTTTTTACATGCTTGAAATAATAAATCAAATCAAATCAAATCAAATCAAATCAAATCAAATGTTAAACTGACTGTACAATATGCTGAATGTTCACTGAACTTCTCCTGTCCTGCTTCATGTTGGTTTACATCTCATCCAGCAACATGGAACACAACAGCACTGAGCGCGACTCAAGAGCTCGAAGTTTTTTTGGCCATTCTGTATCCTGTGTGCACCATGCACAGCTGGTAACTCACAGGTGTGCAAAGATGCAGTCCGTTTAGGTTGCAGCATCACATCTTCATATAAACAAGTGTGTCTTCTGTTGCTGATAAATATGGTGTTTTTAGTAGGCTGCTCACCCAAACAAACCATTTGATCACTTTCTGATTGCCATTTACAGTAACCTACTATTTAATCCACCTTCCTCATTTTTAAACTGCCATTTGGTTATAAAATGCATACAGTACATTGTAAGTATGACTTTATATCAGTATTTCATTCTTGATCAAAGTGGTGGATGGACTAATTGATACTGATAGCCCAACCAATAGGATGGCTAAAAGCTGTAGGACTGAATCTCTTACCTTATTTATGTATCTATTTCTGAAAGAGCAGGTACCGTTTTCTGTTATTTACTTGTTTCCTATTGAATTATATTACCATTTATCACTGCGGTGACATAATGCCCATAAAAAGTGCTTTCGGTTTTGAATTCAGGCCAAATACAGCAATTTCCTTGCTCACAGATGCCACATGGAGTTAACTGCTGCTGGGGTCCCAACATCATTCAGCAGAAACAAGGAGTGTGCCTGGCATTTTTATGATGACAACGCCAAGCCATTTCCAAGAGTATCCACTTGGAAAAACAGTGTCTGAAGAGAAAAATCATAAATCAGATTAAATGATCACAGAAACTAACATGTCTTCTGTCTGCTTGGATCCCCAAGCTTCTGCTCTGCAGAATCTCCTCACTGCCGAACCATGTCACAAAACAACAATAAACAGATTATTTGTCATTTGACTCATACAGATATATGGCAACCATGAAATATTCAAGAATATGTAACCTTGGAAATGTTCCTAGCTACAAGTTGTGAGGTTAAGAAAACAGGCATATCTGCTGAGAAAAGACACCTTTTTTTTTTTTATCCAACTATATGTGCGCTAAATATTCTAACTTTATCAAGTAGTTTCCCCAAAAGAAGCAAAGCTCATCCCTGTAAAAACATTTCTATGGTAGTCAGTTCACAGGAGTTATACTAAAACAGTTTTAAAACTATTTTACTTCTGACATCCATCCATCCATCCATTTTCCTCCGCTTATCCGGGACCAGGTCGCTGGGGCAGCAGTCTAAGCAAAGATGCCCAGACTTCCCTCTCTTCAGACATTTCCTCCAGCTACTCCGGGGAATGCCGGTTCCCAGGCCAGCCGAGAGAAATAGTCCCTCCAGTGTGTCCTGGTTCTTCCCCGGGGCCTCGTCCCAATGGGACATGCCCAGAACACCTCCCTAGGAAGGCGCCCAGGAGGCATCTGAAACAGATGCCTGAGCCACCTCAGCTGGCTCCTCTCGATGTGGAGGAGCAGCGGTTCTACTCTGAGCTCCTCCCGGGTGACTGAGCTCCTCACCCTATCTCTACTTCTGACTTCTCTTATAATATCTTTTAATAATAGCAGCTCATTAAAATAGTTGCTCTTTATAAACAGATTAATGGCACAAACTGCAGACATCTAAGATGAGGGAACAAATTCCCCAGCTAGTCCTTCTCCCAGCATGCCTTTGGGGTTAGCCAACAGCGATTAGTCATTGGGTACAGTGAGTTTATGACAGCCCCTCATTTTCAGGTCAGCTCAGTGACTGTGATTCAGGACTAGCACACACTTTGAATATATTCTTTTAATCAGCCCAGTGTGAACATGTAATAGCATATATATTGAGTTTGCAGCCCTTATAGGCCAATAGAAAGCATAGATTCCTTCCTGAATCCTTATATTTTTTACATTTCATATATCTGAATAGCGGTGTACAGCATTTAACTGCAAACCTGAACTCTGGAGACAGCTGAAATACAAAAGGCCAGAGTTCAGAGTGTGGGTGGATTAAAATGGTGCTGCTGCCTGTACATAATGAAGTGCCATAATGGAATTATGAGAGATTTTGGCACGTGTTAGTTCAGGCCATTACTAAATGGCTCCACCTACGTTCTTTTAGCTGATAGGCCCTGGCCCTGAGTCAGACTCCACACACTCATCTGGATTTTGCCTCGGCAAAATAACCATACGCCTCATCACTCTGCAGCAGATTTTACTGATGCCCACAACAGCACTTGATGTTATGGACCCTAATGATGATTTAGCACACGAGACAAGCTGTTCTGTTCTAACCTACAAAGCCAAAACACACTAACTGTGAAAAATAAGTGATAATTTACCTTCATCCATCCAAAACCACCTCTAAGGTATAGTTTACTGCATAACTTCATAGCTGTAATTTTAGCTGTACAGATGTAGAACTTAACAATAGTCATGACCTTCTGACTGACAAAGCATTGCTGCAACAAGTATCATATCTGATACCTGTTGTTAGCCATTTTGAGTGTCAGGTCTAATAAATAACTTTTATACAAAGACCTCTGCTTGTCTGGTTTCCATTTGGGTCAAAATCTGAAAAACCTACAACTTGGTGCTTAATAAAGCAGAAGTGCCTGGAAAAACAAAGTCTGTAGGTCAAACACTGTCATTCACAGTGATTAACATGGGAATCTTTACCAACTTTACCATCCATCCTATATAACATAAATGGAGCCCCAGATCAACGGAACCCTTATGGGAGATTACAGAACTAGACTTTTGGCATGCTCTCACCACCGTCATCAAAACACTAAATGTGATTATACAGTATGTCTTAGAAGAAGGGACGTCATTCGTTTAGGAGAGCTCAACAGATGCAAAATTTATTTTGGGGGCACTGAAACTTTTACACTAATGCCTTAAATATTTAGACACAATATAGTGTGAAGGGAAAAACTGAATGCAAAGACAGAAAGTGTGCACAGATCTGTCTGTCTTGGCATGTTTGACTTTATCGACCCTTCTGTGTGCAGACCTTTAACAAAACCTCAGGGTAGCTGTCCTGCTCACCACCTCACCCCACCTCCCCCCACCACTTCTAGTTGATCTAGGTATTGTCATGAGTCAGCAAGGGTCCTGTTTATTCAACCAGCTCTGCTATTTGCTGCACTCAGACAGGTCTCCTGTCAGGTCAATGCCAATTTTCACTTTAGTGAAACAGCAGTGGGATATATTCAAATGTTCAGAAAGATTCCACATTTTTGGCTTGGGTGAGATAAATCAAGTGTAATTTAATAACTTTAAACCATGAAACTCCACCCCCACGTAACACTATTTTTGTTTATGTCCACTAAGGCTCTCTGCTAGATGTGCTTTTCACAGCTATCCCATTAGAATAAAGCTAAAGTATAACATACACTTATGATAAAAGTATCCATTAAATGTAATGTTTGTTCTGGTCACTTTGGTAGCATTATATTCCAGCAGTGAACTCAGTAGCGTGCAGAGGCGAAGGTGTAGTTGACCATTTGGTTCAGCTACTGTGGCCCATTGATTGCTATTGATCTGAAAAGGGCAGCAAATTAATGCAGGCTTAGTTTATGTGAGTGTGGAAGTGTATATGCAGTGCTATAATGTGTGTGTGAAAAGTAACCTCACTAGCTTAACTAGCTTAAGCCCCGCTTATTTGGTTCAGAAAGATGCTGCTGTCTGCTGCAGACACTGTGATACACAGCTCCACCTTTGAGGTAATTCAGCTACTGTACTGAAATACTGTCAACAGTATGTACAACCCTTTGATATAGACACATACCTGCCTCAGTGTGTACTCCATATGACAATGGAAAAAAGATCAAGCTGTAGTATTTTCCTTGCACAAGAGAACGAAGGCGTTATTTTCATGTTAGATGTGAGATATTTTTTTGCTCGTTAATCTCCACTTTGTTCACTAACTCTTTTTATTCTCTATCTGTAAATACCCTGGGCCAAAGAAGGATCAGAAATTTAGTCCTATAATAACTGCTCTTACTAGCAGTTGAAATAATGACGACATATCAGCTGATGCCCATTAATTATCCTCTAGCTTTCCAGCAGTAAGCTTTCTAAGTATAGGCCTCAGTGATTCTTCCTACACAGTGAAGCCATGCAACTGATTCAAGGGGCATAAAGGGAGGAGGAAGTGTGTGTATTCTGCATATTCAAGGTTTCTCCCTGAGCATAATAACGTTACTTGCACTCTCACACTGGGATAATTCCTGTCTTCTATTCGGTAATGAAAATAAACAAATGCGTGTATGCCTAATCCCTTTAATTTTGGTGGTGGGCAGGAAATTAAAAACTGGAATGCTAATCACTGCCAGGTTTCATCTGTGGTATCTTGGATCCCTGGGTTATGCTAGGAGCTCATAATTTGTGGTAAGTGAATTATGCAGTGAAACTTTAGTGAGGGTGGAGTCATATAGTAAGAACCTATGTACATGAGAAAAAAGATTTGTGGCCTCATTGGAGGCTTTCAAGGCTCCTCACTGTTTCTAATGTCACATTCAAGAGCCATAATATCACACTCTGTTGAATGAAACAGGCTTACAATTTAATTCAGTTCACTTATATTTGTATAGCGCCAAATCACAACAAAAGACATCTCAGGGCACTTATTATTATTATTATTATAGAGGAAAAACCCAACAAATCCCCCTTGAGCAGCACTTGTTGGCAACAGTGGGGAGTAAAAACTCCTTTTAACGGAAGAAACCTCCAACAGACCCCGGGTCTTGGTGGGCGGCCTTCTGCCTCGACTCGTTGGGATGAGAGGATAGAGGAGAGAGAAAAAGCATTCTAGGCCTATAACAGCATAAGGGAAGGCTCAGGGTCACTTGATCCAGCCCTAACTATAAGCTTTATCAAAAAGGAAAGGCTTTGCCTCCCGAACTGAGACTGGGAGCTGGTTCCATAGGAGAGGAGCTTGATAGCTAAAGGCTCTGCCTCCCATTCTACTTCTGTGGACTCTAGGAACCACAAGTAAACCTGCACTCTGAGAGTGAAGTGCTCTGTTGGGATGATAAGGCTCTACGAGGTCTTTAAGATATGATGGAGGCTTGTCATTAAGGGCTTTGTATGTTAGTAGGAGGATTTTAAATTCTATTCTGGATTTTACAGAACTGAGATATGCCCCAACTGGAGCCACTTTTCAAACAAAGCTAATGACTGTGCATTTGATGTTACTTAATTCCATCAAATTTTGCACTTTATCTGCTTTTATTTGTACTTTTGTCTTGCATTACTCAATTAACAACTGACTTCAGTGTGCTGTTTAGCTGACTGTATAAACACTGTTTCAAAATTTCCAGAATAAAGTACAGTACGTCCAGCTCTGGTGTAAACTACTCAGAGGTTTGTCTTGGAAAGACTGAAGTAAAGGGGTACAAAATATAATGAGAACAGTGAGAATCCACAGTCTGCCACAGCTCTACTAAAAGTACTAAGTAAAAACATTTGAAGCAATGCTCATTAGACAGTGGAAAGCAGCATTTTATGGCCATATAAAAACTGAGAATAATAAAATGACTTTCTAAAATCCATCAGACAGGTAATCTAATAAAAAATCATGCTTATTGTGATTCTATAATTTTTTCCAACTGCTAACTGCAGCAATTAATGTATTTCCACACACAAAATGTAACTTTCCACTTTCCTACAGTACTGCATGTAGACTATGCCAAATACATTTTTTGAACATCCTAATAATAATAATACTCAAATTCATTAACTGTAAAGCTGCCTGAAATTAATTCTCCACCCTCATTACAATGCATGTGGTAATGCCTCATCATGCTTTAATTTTGAAATGTGACCTCAAGTGAAGTGCTACTAAAAGTAGCTTGTGTGTAATCAATAAGAAATAACAATAGATGAAATGCTGTTCCAGCAACTGCAGATGGAAATCTTATCTCATTCAAGACACTGAATGGAACATTAAGTTGTTAGAATAGTAGAAATTGATGAATAATATATTAGTAAGGTGGCCGTTTGGAGGAATGCATACATCATTACCAATCTCATTGCCAGCCATTACCAGTGAGTAAATACAATAGGTTAGCTAGAGGTGAAAAATATCTACAGTATATCCATGTGAAGATTAATTCATGCAACAACCAACAAACAGAGTGGGCAAATACTGCTCAGGCACAAATAGTGTCAAAATGACAAAGTCATTATCAACCAGAAAAAAACAAACTAAATATTCTAATTCAGTGCCATAAGCCTTCACACTGTGCCTGATTAACAAGGCAGACTGAATGTGTAGTGTCTGAATCTAATTATTTTTGGAAAGTCATACCATGGTGGTGTTCCTTTTTGATTTGCACTTGCCTGCCTGCCAGCTGAGACACCTTGCTCATGGAAAGAAAACACTCCCCTAAAAAACTATTATATTTACTAAAAACTCCTACCTTTTTGATTCAGAGATGTGATCAGGACATGAAAAAACATCACAGATACAAAACTGGTCCAACTGCCTATACTGAGGGGACTGCCGCTTAGAAAAAAAAGGAACAAGTGCAGCCTATGAGAAACATCTTAATTACTCTTTTAAAAAAATCAAACATCTGGTAATTTCTACTTTTTCATTTTGCTCCTTAAGAGAGATATCTTCAAACCATGTTATGTTTTAGGTAACAAAGTGGTACAGGGTGCAGCTTTAGCAAGCAGGTTATTGGCAACTGAAGACTAACGCAAATCTGAGAGAGGTATACTGCATTTCAATGACATTATCAGGTTTATAGCAACCACCTTTGTGTTTTGTTTGAACCTTATTTAATGGTAAAATCAGAACACCACAACAACAGTAAATATGCAGCTCATTGACCCTGGCCTAATACACCTACACATAGGAGAAACATGAGGCTTATTTGTATCAATACAACTACAGTAACACATAGGAATCAACTGTAACACAGCTGAATCAAAAGTGAATGTACAGTGCGAAATATGTAAATACTAGTTGATATAAATATATAAATACCATATAACCAAAAATAAACAAGAATGTGTCAGGGAGGAAAGCAAACTAATAAATATATCAATAAATAAATAAATAAGTAAATGTGAGAAATGTTTAAAAGCAGCTGGAGAACTATGGAGGAAGCAGGTTGCTGTTCATAAACACCAATACTGACAAGGTGTCCTTGGGCAAGGCACTTACTTTCTAATCGCAGTGGGAAAACAGCAGCACACAGTGGGATTAAATGTGAACCTGAGTGGGTGTATGTAAATGTGAAACAGGATATTGCCTGGAGTCAAACTTCCCTAAGATAAAGCTGTAGCAGAACTGTACAGGAACAAGTGCAACTCATGAAAACTGAATGGAGGCACATGAAAACCATGAACATTTACTGTAAATCAGTAAACAATATCTAAGCTGTTGAAAACGACTAAGCCATTAAGAGGTGCGTTAACATTCTTGCACATACAGTATCAACTCAATTCCTTTTCCCATGCTCATTTGTAGGGGTGCGGACAGTGTAGGTGCTTGGTCTTGGCTCTCTTTGAAAGTCCAACCCGGATCGGGCGTGTGCATGTTCTCAGTGGCTCCAGTCTCTTGGGCTGCTCTGGCAGTACTGCACATGAAACACAACATCAAGGGAAATGTAACAACACAGTATGAATCAGTCCCTCATGGCTGCCAGCACTGATGCTTCCATACTGTAACTCACAGCAGCACCATAAGTGACTTGTACTCAGCAATCAGGCCTTTCTTTTCCGTTAATGGTTCATCACAGTGAAAAACTACAAACAAGGTGGCAAGATTATCATAATGTTTCAGAATGTAAGGAGCAAATCGACTGGCTATTAGACTGATTTTGTGACAAGGTGAACCTAGGCAGCCTGTTAGACCGACACTCCTCTTACATATTCAGAGGTCAGCACACTTTACTCCCAGCAAGCACACTTGGGTTTATAATGCAGTGGAGACCAGCAGAAGTAGGGGGGATGGAAAGAGAGAGACTAGATGAAGCAGGCTTAAGTGCTACACTACATTTTTATGCTTATATTGTTGTCTTTTTGATATTTTACTTCTAGATGGGTTTAATGTCACTATATAATAGAAAATAAAAACAAAATGAATTTCAGTTAGTCTAAGAATAGTACTATAGGTGTTAAGTTCCAGATATTAATATGTATTATTACACATTAACCCATCATTTTGTCATTACAGTGCTCAGGGTTTTCAATATTTTGTCCGCCATAACAACATGACCCTCACCGTGTGTCTGTTGTTCTACAAATGGCAGACACATGAAGGATGGAGACCACAGTTTCCTTCTCTGCTCCATCTCCTGGGGCTCTGAAAAAAAAAAAGTTGACAGCCAGGAAGGACTGACTAATTCTATCTTGTTTATTGCTCTTCACACTTACACTCATGGTGGTGTTATCGTTCCACTGCAGCTTATTGAGCAATGGAAATGAATATCTGAACATGAAAGGTAGCTGTGTCAATTTAAAAAAACAAATCCATCAATTATTTATCCTGAACAGGGTCACAGGGGTGCTGGAGCCTATACCAGCTGACATTGGTCGAGAGGCGGAGTCCACCCTGGACAGGTCGCCAGTCTATCACAGGGCTGACATGCAGACAAATAACCACACACTCCCTCCTACAGGTAATTTAGAGTCTCCAATCTACCAAAGCTGCATGTCTTTGGACTGTGAGAGGAAGCCGGAGTACCCAGAGAGATCCCAAACAGGCACAGGGAGAACATGCAAACTCCAAACAGAAAGGCCCTGGGTTGGCCGGGGCTCGAATCCGGAGAATTCTTGCTGTGAAGCAACAGTGCTAACCGCTGCTCACGAAACTGCCCAACAGATAAACCAATAAAAAAGTAATTACATTTCCTCAGTGAATTAACCTGAGTGACCCTTTAAAGTAAATCTGCCCAACATCCTGGAAAAACTGTCCTAACCATACAAGACTGAAAACAACAGAACAAAAGAACAGTTTTGGTTGTGAATATATTAATGTTAAGTTTTTTTTTTTTGTCATTTGGCCAAAAATACTGAATTAAAAAGATGTGAACTCTGAACCTCTGTGTTTCTCTGCTGCCTTCACAGATGTTTCTGGGCACATGTGGCTGCCAAGGGGCACCTCCTGCTCGCCATCACAGCTACCAGCTGCAGTACAACAATCCATTGGAACACCTTCACACATTTCCAGCCTGCACTCTTCATCAGCATCATCTATTGACAAGTAACAAAATATTTTTTTGGCATCATTGTTTGAATATTATCATGGTGTCAATAATGATAGTTAATAACAAACCTGACATTTTAATTTCCAACAACTTTTGCACATTTTTGTGTACTGAACCTAGATGTGTAAGTTAGTCTTTTCACTTAATTTCATTGAAATATAAAGAGGAAGTGGTTCAATTTTTAAAGACTACTGTAAACTATGTAGGACAGTGCCTAAACTGTTTTTCAATATGTGGAAATTTGAGGAAAAATACTAAATTGACTGCACTGTTTGACATAACAGAATGGTGTAAGGATAAAGTTATTTAGATGGTTCAGATAGCTAAACGAATAGTTTGACATTTTGGAAATACACATATCCATGCTGAGAGTTAGATGAGAAACTGCCTTATCATAGCATTAAGACTGAAAGCAGAGGGTCTGTCCAAAGTGGAAAAATATCAGCCTACAGTTTCTGTAATCCCTAGGAAAAAACGAAGCATAAAAACAGGTTATGTGAGGTTATTTTCTGGAATACTAGGCCAGGCTCAGTGACTTCCTGAAGACACTGCAGCAGAGGCTGGTCTCAAGAAAGCATGAATAAGAATTTAAGAATATTTCACCAAAAGTCTTCCTTCAAGATTTGCTCATAGAACTGTTTCATTTTCACTATCAAAGTGGATTTTCTATATGCACACTAAGATAGCTTTTATTGTTAAATTATATTTGAATCACTTCTATATAATTATATATTGTAAGTAATAACTTAAACAGACAATCTTTGTGCTGCTGTGACAGTACATTTGTCTAGTGTTGAATGGTAACTCTTCAAAAAGCAATCATATCCCTTTGTTTTATTTTCTTGTTTATTTAACAGGGGCAATGCACAGTTCATTTATTGCATCAGATGTGGTTAAAAGCCAAATTCCATCTGTATCCCAGAGGATACTATTTATAGTGGTTGTGTTAGGATGGTGACACAACTGTCAGCAGCACCAAGAAAATAATGCCCTTTGGGAAATACTGGCTTTGTTGATATCTTCACAGTGTACAACCATGTTTTATCATGACACTGTAAGTACTGTGCATAATAATTAAATAGTGAATAATAAATGCTTACAATGACATTTGTACATGAAAAACATGGACAGCCAATGAATATGAATTGTCAGTTCCCTATATACTGAACAGTAAAGATGAAGCACATTAGCTGTAGTTACCTGTTGTTGTGTCTCTGTGGCATCCCAGGTGTGGGCTGCTGAGATGTTCTTTGCAGTTTGAAGAGTCTGCCTCCAAGGGTTCAGTTATATCACTACTCTGCTCAGGTGATGATGCTTTGTCGCTTGCACAGTCACTTGTACTGATATCAAAATACAAGTTCAGCTCTTTTAAGACCATGTTGAATTGTTTTTGCATTTCAAACTCAGGGTAGTCATTCACACTGGAGACTGCGCTGTCACTCTTAGTGGAAACAGTGGTGGATTTTGACTGCGTATTCATGTCATTCAGGATGTTCTCACAGAAATCACAGGCTGATTCACAGTCAGTCTGTGGCTCTGGCCATCCGAGAGCAATAACATCTGCTGCTGAGATGAAGTTTGGGAGTTCACTGCAACTTGTCTCCCTGTCTAAATCCCCATTATCCATGTTGTCAGTGTGACACTTAAATCTTTCCATCTCCTCCTCACCCTCCTTCTCCTCTTCCGGTGTCTCCTCATGCCTGTCACTCTCAGCCCCTAGCATGGAGTGGGAAAGTTGTTGCTGGGGTGTTTTCAACAGCTGCCCTGGCAAGCTGGTGAGCAAAGGGATGTTGCCTGGGCCAGCAGTATCATCGTCATCGTCATCTAGTGAGAGCTGGATCTTTTCGAAAGTATCAAAGCCACCCAGCGCTCGGTCGTAGAGAGTGAAAGCAGATGGCACTGGAGAAAATCTGTCACTACGGTTTAAGCCTGTGGGGTTGTCGTTAGCATTTTGTGAATGGCTTAAATCATGTTGATATGGCACAACTGCATCACTTGTTAGAGGAAAAGTGAAGGCCAAAATGTTATCTGGACTTTCAGCCATAAATGTCTCTGCTCTGTGTTGGTGACTAACTTGGGGTAATTTGTTGCCACTCAAGTTACCGTCTGTCCATTCACTGATACATTCAACATGAGATTCTAGCATTGTGTCCGTTTTGTGTTTAGTGTGTTGCTGCAGATCATCCTCTAATTTCAATATCTCTGAGTTTTCATGCCGATCAGGCTTCATTTCTTCTTCTCCCACATTTGTCACTTTGTTTCTTTCCTCTTCTTCAGTTGTCTCAACCATCATGGAAATATTAGCCATGTATACATGGTCAGAAAAATACTCAAGCTTCTTTTCTAGTTGATCTTTGATAATTATCCTGTTGCCACATTCACTAATTTTTCCCTCTGTCCAACTACGTGCTGTTTCATTTGTGTCTTCTTTGCTTACCTCATTTAGTTTCAGAAGTTCTTCCACTGACTCCTCTGTTTTCTCTAAGCTCCCGTGCTCCTCAGTTCTTATTTCTTCTTCATAATTTGTAATTTCTTCTGTTTGTTTGATCTCAGTAGTCCTGTCCATTCTGGTGGTTTCTGTCTGTGAATGTTCAGCTTCCTGTGTTTTTTGGTTGTCAAGGCTAACAGGAAAATAGCTAGATTGATCCTGCTCATTCAACTGATGTCCCATAATACTATAACTTTCTTGTCTTCTGTACCCAGCAGGAGGAGGCTTTTCGAGCCTGCATAGTCTCCTACTGGGAGAGGATTTCCAGTGACTGCCACCTTTACTGCCAATCATGTCATGTGTTTCATTGGTGGTGATGGAACAAGTCTGTGGTTCTGTGTATGGCTGACATAAGTCCTCTTTTTCTTCTTTCCCCTGCTGCATTCTGCTTTGGTGATTAAACTGCCTGGTTGAACTGGGAGCTGAAACCTCCTGTGATGGCCTGACAGCAGAACAAAGTGGAAGAGACATTTCCATCTCACAGACTTGCACTGATGGAGATAATTCTACACCTGCAGTACTCTCTGGGTTACAGCTTTTCTCTTCAGCCTCCCTTTCAGTTTCACTCCACATTGCAGGGTCAATAACATTGAAAGGCAATGCATCATTATCTCCTTCAGCAGGTGCTTCACCGATTCTTGCAGACATTGGAGTCTCTGTTGTGTGATCAGCCATTTCAATCCAAGCTTTGGCTATCATTTTGCCAGCAGCATGCTCTCCCAATGCCTCACAGAAGTCATCAGTTTCAAGGCTCCCATTCTCAACTGAAATATTTCTTGCTAAGACCACATCATAACTAACAAATGATCCCTCAACACATTCAGCAACAAAGGGGACAAAGTTTCTGCTCATGCCATTCTCATTAACTTGCCCTTTTGTTTCCGCATCACTTATGGCAGCGTTTTCATTTGCAAAATGCTGCAATTCTAATATTGTTTCCTCATTTTTTCCGTCTTCTGTCAAGCTCCCAGAACTGTTCTCTTCAGGGTTTGTGTAGAATGGTTTCAAGTCTACATAAGCACTGGAAGATGTAGGACTGTTCCACTCCTTCTCTTCCTTTCTGAAAAGGTTATTCTTATCACAGTTGTGCTCTTCCCTCTTCTGATTACTTGCTTCAAATTCAGCAAACTGGATCCACACTTTGCAGAAATCTGCATCAACTGGTGCATTTACATAAGTGTGATCAGACTGACATGTGACCTCCTCATCACATGAACTAATGGTGAATGCTTGGATTTGACTGATATAGTGCTGCACCTGTCTCCCATCTTGGTCATTTCCAGCGTGAAGGCAGTAATCACCAGGGTCCTCGTCTACAAGTGATTTCCCTAGCCGTTTGCAATCAGGATTACAGGACATGTCAGTGCTAGTATCTGTTGACATGTGAGAGTCTGCTAATGCCCCACCTGCATCATCAAGGCGGTATAAGCTGAGCTTGTCACTTTTAGTGAACGGATACTGCTCATCTTTCTCTACATGTAGGAAGTGTCTCTCAGCAGTATAACAGACTTCAGACAATCTTGCATGTGTATAATCAGTGTGTGAAGTAGTCACCTTAACAGTAGGCATGGCAATTAATTTAGTGTCTTGCAGTTGCTCACAAGGTTTTTCATCTTGAATATCCCAATTTTCTGTTGTGTATATTTTGACCATATGGTTCTGAGGGGTGCTCTTTGATGGTGGCAAGCTACTGGTTTTCTGAAATGTCAAAAGCTCTGGAAAGTCAAACCTGCTTTTCTCACTGTGGTTGTTTGTCACTGTACAAACTGTCTTTGGTTTTGAGGAGGATGGTGACGTAAGCTCTCTCTCTGTTTGTGGCCCAATATCTTCTTGTGTGATTTCGTCCATTTTCTTCTATCTACTAAACCAAAAATAAAAATACCCTGAGTGTGAACACTACATCTGAAAGCTGCACTGCTCAAATCAATAAGTGTTACTCTATGAAAAACAATCATGTCAAAAATATTTCTAATGCTACTTTACTTCTGCTAGAGAAAACATTTGTATTAAAGCTACTCATAGCCTTTTGAGACTGGATTCAATCTAGTGATTCAAAACAGGCAAGTAGATGATGGTCTTATAAACCTCAGTCTGTACTATAGTACAAATTTCCATCTGTATTGCAGTATCCATAATAGCAGTGTGCTCTGTTGTATAAAAGCTACAGCAACTCACCTTATTCCAAACCTGCAGCTCAAAACACATGGAGCATGTACCTCTGAAGCAAAGGACACAGCAATATTCAGTGAGTGGATTCCCTACATCAGAACAGATTGTTACACAGCATGATGTGGATTCACTGCACAGAATACAGAAATGGCATTATGGTACTGTCGCTGTTCTGTTGCCTAATTTATCTCCTCAATTAGGAACTGCCAGGCATGGGTTTGTAACAATAAACACAACAGGCCCTTTTCACATCACACATTTTGACCTTTCATAGCAGAAAAAGCACAGGTGTTAATAATTACATTAAAGATGGGTCCGTTCAAGCGTCCCAGGAAACTATACCAGTGTTTCAGTGAGCTGGAAACGAAAGAATTTTATCCATCATGAACTGTATAATTTACACCTGTGTTTTTCTAGCATGTCAAAATGTCTTCTGTGGAAAAGCCTATATGCTTTACCTTCATTTACCCCTCAACTTACTAAATGTTCAAGCACAAACAGTATTTTTATTTACAGCACCAGATTTGCAGGTCTGTATTTGAAATATCAAACATTCTACAATATAACATGACAAAAATAATATGCCAAATAAAAGCATTGGGTTCCTACTGTCATCTATGGTTTGTAGCTGATTGGATTTAATATTTCTATAACCAAACAAGTTAACTATATTATTGTGTGCAACATCACATAACAGTTAAATGGCGATCTATTTGTGGAAGAAACTCTTATTTGAATTTTAATTTGTATGTGGATTTATTCATGCTACCTTATTGTGACCAAGGAAAACAAAATTCTTCTGGCATTCAGCTAGCTACTGAAGCTAGCTACCATATTTGACAGCGGTGACCAGGGGGCTAACCAGAGAAAAGTACACGTCTTCACACAAAGGACGTGCTTGGTCAAAAGTGCCTGAATTTCTTGTTTGCTTTTCTTTGAACTACCCTTTAAAGCAAAGCTGACATGGTCTATACAGCATATGGTATTTATATTATGTTAAACATAATGACCACGTTTCATTATGCACCTGACAATCAGTGGCATTAACAAAGTCAGCTAACATTATGCTAGCTTGATGTATTCTATAATTGGAAAATGGAAACAAACCCTTCATTAAAACGTACTTAAGCTATTTGTTAGCTGACACTTAAGGCTAACGATGTCATCTAGTTCTTCAAAGAGCTATTACTCATTGGTTACTCACCTTCTAAAGTAAGCTACTTAGTCAGGTTAGCTGTCATTAAGTATGCAGCGCGAACGTAGCGCAGCTGCGACAGGACCTAAAGTGAGAAATGTCCCTGTTATTGCCAACTACGTTAATGGTTCTCCTAAACACTGTATCTGTATTAGGCGAAGGCACGACAGGATTAGTTAAGACCAAGCTTAACTTTAATGTGGCTCGTGTTAAACTTGCTCTTTGTTATTTTCTTTATTCTCATCCCAGGGTGCCCACTAGGAGCGAGAGACACAGATGCAGTGCTGCCTCTCTCTCTCTCCCCCCGTGTCCGTCTTCCTCCTCTCACTACATCAGCAGCAGTGTGTGCTTAGCAGCATCATCCTACGGACCTGCACCGCATACTCTCTGTCGAGGCACACTTTTCTCCAGCATAAAATAAAATAAAAACACAACAGAATAAAAGAATACGCAGAAAAGAAATCTTAAGCTACTACTGGCTCAACGGAGCACATTTCCAGACGTTTGAATCGCTTCTTTTTTCCGTGCTTCCAGGTTTTTTGACCACTTCAGACATCAGACCGGACTTCTCCCGTTGACCCCGCACTCTCGCAAGGTAGGATGGATTCTCTGTGTGAGCTAATGTTTACTCACAGACCTCCCAGGTTTTGATGTATATTAGCGTTATGCAACCTGGTGCGTCATCCTTTCAGATCAGACAAATTTATGGATTTATTGGCGTTTTAAGTTCATATTAATGACAGAGAAATGACAATAAAGACACATATCTAATATAATCTCTACAGCTGTTAAATCCTGATGCATTTTACGTGTTTTGCACGCAAAACCGGGACTTAATCAACATGAGATGAACATGGTTATTTTGCTTGGGTTTACTCTCATTGCCTACACACACACACACACACCATGATTTCGAAATATCAGTGTTTAATGCAGTCTTCCTGATCAATGTCTGATCAGCTGTTTGATCTATGTCAGTTATAATTGCGACTTTGCGTGGGATGGCTTGGTACAACATACAGAATAGTGTGATGTGTCCTGGTGTAATTTGGCACTGATGAAAGGTTGTGTGCGTTTGTGTGTGTGTGTTGTCTGGGTTTGCAGGAGGAAGACTGGGGGTGTGGTGTGTTTCTTTAACCCACACTGTCCTCACTGGAAAGCTACTTTTTGCAAATCAGTGCAGGCATGACCACCTCTCATCTACCAGCCGCCTGCACTTATTGCTCCCCCACCCCTCCTGCACACACACACACACACACACACACACACACACACACACACACACACACACAATAAGAACAGCATGCAGAAGTCAACTAGATTTGCCTGAATCAAACCCTTAAACTGAATTGGCCCTATCTGATGGTGCCTCCATGGGTTGGGGCTCTGCCTGCCTCTCAAGGTCATCCTCTGTTGGCAAATGATGATAAAGAGACAGTGTTATGCAATAGCTTACGGCCTGGCTCACAGACAGATCTACTGGTTGTTACAAGGCCATGAAATTACTCATTTGACAATATATCTTTGCAGGCTGTACCCATTGGTTCATGCGTAATTAAAGCTACATGTTTTTTTTTTTCTTTTTGCCTGGGACAATGTCCCAGTAGGCTAGAAGACAAAGGGCTATGACTCAGGTTTAGAGTCAGCATGATGCTCTTCTCTGCATTGCACTGCAGACTGACCCAGCAGGTCTTATTCCTGGCTCTGTCCCGCTCATTTCTCCTGCTAAAATAAAGCAATGGCATTTGCTGATTATGCACCAGCTTTTCTTTGTAGATGTAAGTAAGTGGCGCAAAACATTACCACACATAAAAGTAAGAGCTAACAGGGGTGTGGGGTGCGTTCAGGGTTTTGTGCTAGTGTCGTGCCTCTGCATCTGTTACAGATCACACCCTAATTACTTTCCTATCACTTTTTTGCATTGATTTTGTTTTACTGTGACTTACACCTCTTCTCTTTGTTAATCTTTTACTGCTGGTACCAGAGAAGAATTGTAGTGTTTTCCGCTGTCTATCAAGTGATTGCTGAGCAGCACTTATCTTACATGTAGAGGTAGTTCTCACTCCATTTGTCATTTACTGCACTACATGGTTGATGGTAAACAGTAACAGAACAGCTGAGGGAGTGACAGGGCTCATAGGCAGCTTTGAAAAATTACAGTGGATGCATTGACTTGAAAGACAAATATAGATTGTTGATTAGTGCTACACTCACCATTAAAATCACCCAGGTCAGTGGATACAGACACAAAATGAAGGCCTTAACAGTTTTATTCCAAAATGTGTAGGAAGATGATGTTTTGAAATTGCTCCACCATGTCGCCATTTACGTCACTTTAACGGTTGTGCAGTTACAGTTTTTATAAAAAAGTAAGCAGAGGGGGCGGCATTAAAAAATGTGTGATTTATACACAGAAATTAAACACTCAAGATAATTTTCCCCTGAGAATCTTTAGTGGCCAATAGGGCAGAGCTAGGAGCCTTCTCATATTTTATAAGCTCTTGTTTATTGTTTGGCATTAATAAATTCATTGACAAGGCCCAGATGCTTTACTGTATACTATAAAAAAAGTTGACATTATGACATGAAGCCAGTCCACCAGCACCACACTGACACAATACAGATGCAGATTTATCTCTGCTGCACATTACATGAATTAAGGGTGACAGAGTAATGAGTAACACTTCCATTATGATGCAGTGTGAGGTATTTGTAAGCACACTGTGAACATATTAGAAGTGGACAAACATTTAATACCACATCAGATGATTCTAACATTTGTCAAAAATGTTTTTTCTGTTTTGTGTGCTGCAGCATTATACAATATGCTCATGATGTACTTGAGATGACTTGAATGCAGCACACTGAGCAAACAAGCTCAATTTTTAATCACTACTGCTGTCAAAGTACACACAAATTCACACATACTGCTTTTATAAACATTTGTAACAGACATGCAGTCTTAAACACATACTCTATATGACCACATGCACTAGTTCACATACATACAGTATAAATATAAACATATTCACTTTGTGTTTCTATGATACAGCCACTCATATGCATACACAGTTGTCCAGAAACACATACAGTGACATAATGGTGAGGCGATCACACGTCTTTTGCTCACCTCTGCTGGGACACATCTGTCTGCAGCTGCTGCTGCTGTTTTCAGGCTCAGCCTGTCTTATATGACAGCCTATACTGCAATAGAAAAGTATTATCAACTTACTGTGCACTACCTCCTCAGTTTTACTGCAGTATGCCATATTTTGCTTTTATTCAGCAAGCAGTTTCAGTTCAGTAGCAATTTACTGCAACTGAAGGAAGCATCAGTTCCCCTTTTCTATGGAGAGAAAATAGTCTCAAAAAATGGTGACAAATGCATCTTAAAGCAGCATTACCTAACTTCTCCTCTAATTTTGGGCCATTAAGGGAAAAGTGAGAGTCAAAACAAGCTCAAGCATTATCGCCCTCCTCTTTGCCTCTTTGCCTCCTGCCCTGTCTCTGATAGGTCATATGTGGCCACGACAGCTGGAGGCAGTTGTAGCAGTTAGGTAGCGCAGCAGTAATAACCGGCTCCATAACTAATGTATACAAAATATAAAGCCCAAAGAGCCTATCGTGTTTGGTGGTATTGCAGTGACACGATGTCAAATAAAGAGGTTTACATTTTAGTGATATGCATACATATGTCTGATGTTGTTTGTAGTGGATGTATCTGCAGTAAGACAAGCAAATTATACAGAGGAATGTTTTTCCCAGTAATATTGATACAATACAAATGTTCCTGCCACTATGGCGTCATGTTCAGTGTTACATACTTGGCACACCATGAGTTATATGTGAAATGAGAAATTTCATGTTATGCCTTGATAGTTGAACAAACTCCCCACTTTTCTAGTTGTGTTGATGGTGTAAATTTGAAGAACTTCTCGCTAAAATGCTACATGGACAACAGTGCTGGGTTTGACATAAACTGGAACGAAACCGAGCAAAAATTAGCTAAATTGCCAGATATTTTATCTTTGCATTATTTATATCCATTGAACTGTTAACTCATGTAACTTATCTTCTTATTCTGCACAGTTTCATCCCATCTCATCCCATTGCACTAGTGTTTTATAGGCTTAATATACCTTGTCTATTAAGTAATTTGAATCCATAGTCTGTTGTACATCGTACATTACCCTACATATCTTACTGTAAATATCAGTTGTACATATCCATCGGTAAATTAGTTCTGACTGTTCATACTGTAGATACTGCTCACTCTTCACGGCTGTTATTGCACTTCTGGTCAGATGCAAAACTGCATTTTGTTGCCTTGTACTTGTACATGGGTAATGATAATAAAGTTTAATAAAGTCTAATTTAATCTGATCTGATCTAATCTAATTGGACAACAAAACGCTAACATTGCAGTCAATTGGAATGACTCAAGTGACAACCTGAATAATTCAATACAAAGGTACAAAACTGAAAATCTAACGGTAGCCTGCTAAGCATGGGAACATATACTGTACATTTTAGCTAGCTACAGTAGTGTTCCGTCTATATTTTAGTCCTTTGAAAGTTTTTAATGCTTTCCATCCCCAACATGCCAAACCGATGTTAACCCTGGTTTTGCCTCCTTCTTTGTTACGCTCTTTCTGTGCTACAGAACATGGCCTCTTGGGTCTAACAGGTCCGCTCCCATCCTGGGTTTTACCTGCACAGGGAGCCTCCATGGTTTGTGTTTGTAATCAATCATACTGGTTTGAAAAATCAATTTTATAACCCTGGATTAGTGAAGGCGTGGAAGAAGTGCTATGCGGATTTGAACACTGGCCACAGAACACAATGCCTAAAGATAGCATGGCGGGGTGGGGTAGTTTAGTACAGCAGGAAGGCAACACTTCTAGACAATTTTTTAACTTGATTTATCAAAATTTGTGCTAAATCTTAGTTAATGCAGCTTTAAAAGATCTATAAATAAAAACAAGATTTACGAATGTATAGGATGATTTGTGGGGTTTATGTATTCATTTATTTATAAATTGTTCAGTTCACAAAAAACAAATTGAACAAATGTCAAATCAAATCAAATTTATTTATATAGCACTTTAAAACAACATCCAGCTGACCAAAGTACTTTACATGGCAAAATAAAATCACAATAAATAACTAAAATAAAATAAATAAAATCAGTGCAAATAAAAATAAAACAGCACAATAACAAACACACATAACATACGTTCAATAAATTAAAATTAAGTTTAAAGGAATTAAAAGGAATGCATCAAGCCCTGCTGTGTATTAAAAGCCAAGCCAAAAAAATATGTTTTAAGCAATGATTTAAAAGTACTGAGGTCAGTAGCTGACCTAACATTAAAAGGTAGACTATTCCATAATTTAGGGGCTGCAACAGTAAAAGCACGGTCACCCCAGCCAGTGGAGAAAAGCCAGTACCGGGGTTATATGCTCAAATTTCCTAGTACTTGTCAAAAGACGAGCAGCAGCATTTGTGTCAGTTTTACTAATAAATACTTGATAATTTACATATTCAACTATTATTAAGTTTCAAGTTCATAATATGATCAAATATTCTTGTGCAAACTAATATAATAAAAATATTTGTGAATTTCTTTTGTATCTTTTTTAACTGATTATTAAATGTGTGTGGACAGATTGCCTGACACGCAGATCAGGTTACATTTGTGTCCATATTTTACAATAACACTGAGCAAGGTATTTGCAAACACCACAAATTACAAGTTTTCATACACATTTGTAAATCTTGTTTGTAGCTCATGTAACACACATTTATCACTGTCAGTGACACATTTTTCTCTCTATATTTATTGACTCCAAAACACTAGTGTGTTTGGGGAAGGTCACTTTTCTTTTCAATAAATGTAATTCTTTTGTACTGACAAGAACTGGTTAAATGGTTATTTGCTGGTTAAATGACAAGCTTAATGTTTTATACATTCTTAATGATTGCGAAAAGGTCAAGTTAAAGGCTAACAGCTTGTTATATTTTGATATGTGCTGTCGCCACACAGCAAGAAGGTTCCGAGTTTTAGCCCAGGCCGACCCGGGGCCTTTCTGTGTGGACTTTGCATGTTCTCCCTGTGCCTGTGTGGTTTCTCTCTGGGTACTCCGGTTTCCTCCCACAGTGCAAAGACATGCAGCTTAGGTTGATTGGCAACTCAAAATTGCCTGTAGGAGTGAGTGTGGGTGTGTGTGGCTGTTTGTCTACATGTCAGCCCTGTGATAGACTGGCGACCTGTCCAGGGTGGACCCCACCTCTCACCCAGTGTCAGCTGGGATTGGCTCTAGCCCCCTGCGACCCTATTCAGGAATAAGTGGTATAGATAATGGATGGATGGACGGATGATTATTAGTGCTTAGTTCATGGTTGAACCTTGTTTTTGTAGAGGGGGTGGTAAGACCCCTCTCTTTCCTGCTCTATGGCTGGTTCTCCTATAGGAGTTGGCAGGCAGGTTGGGTCATTAGTCTAAAGTGGTGGCACCTGTGTAGGCTGTCTTGTGGTTATATTAAGCTGTCCTAACACACTTTGGTCTCTCGCTCTCCTGTTTGTTTTGCCCTTTGTTTTTCGCTGAGAACACAAAAACACATGTGCCACTCTGTCATGCATTGCAGCAATTTCTCCACACCACATACCTATTATTGCTTGAGTTATGTGACTATTTTCTATAATAAATTTAATTGGCCTTAAAATTTGCCTGGTGATTTGTCTTTGTCATTGGCAGTGAGCCAGCTTATGACAGGTTACACACAAAGAGAGAGGAGAGAAAGCATGTGTCATATGAGCTGTTAGAGTCCAAACTTAAAGGGCCACTCCACCAGTTTTACATTTTGATTAATTTATTGGTCATGTTGAGTACTACTAAACAGGGAATGGCATTATGGGAAATGTAGGTTTCATTGTTTAACTAAGGACTTAAGGTCGGGATATCTTAGCCTCTGCTGTTTCCATTCTTTTTCAATCTGTCTCTCAAAAGCCAAGGGCTGTACCTGATTTAGAATTTTGTCATATATAGCCTAGACTGTCAGAAAATCATTTGGCATGAATTTCAGTGATGATTTCAACCACATTAACATTGGTATTCAAATACAAAAGAGTTACAAATCTCACCTTTATATGTCTTGTCCTAGTGGGTTTTGTCTTTTTCTCTTCTTTCTGGGCAGCAGCTTGCTAAATAGTGTCATTGGACCTTATACATCCATGCATCGGACAGCAACCCAACTAAAATTCATTTAGAACCAAAAAGCAAACTGCCATCCATCCATGTTGGAAAAATACATCTGAAATAAGAAGCATTTGTTCTAGGTGTGTCATTGTTTTGATACCTGTAGCACAGATGTGTCAGACAGCCGTATGTTTGTGTTTCGAAGGAAAACAGGCTATTTTGAATGGTATTCTTTTTTGCACTTTGTCTGCTAGATGTGGCAGTTTTACTGCTGTGCTGACCCACTGCTGCTCAGTGAAAATCTCTGAGCACCAGTTTTGTTGTTTTTTACACTGAAATTGAAAAGATTACAAGGTCTGTTATGAATGATAAATTTGTACAAGTTCCTTCCTTTCTCAGAGGCAACTGAATTCACTCAGAATGCTCATTGCGTCAACACAAGGGGGGTTTCTTTGAGGAGTGCAAGATTTTATCAGGTCACTTTTGCACTAAATTGCTTAAGGAATACAAGATAGAATACTACCTCGTCACACAGGTCCAACCAGTCTGGGTGAATGAGATGTTTTTGTGCTTTATGTACCAAACTGCCTCACCTCCATATATTAGCTGCCATGTTATCCACAGCATGTGATGTGAGTGTGAGCATTCTGTAATCAACACTTTCTCATGTGAATCATTTCAAAAGGCTATTTGATCACCTGCATTTGTGGAAAGCAAGTCCCTATGGCAGTGTGATAAGTCATTACACAACTTGAATTTTAGTTTAGTACATTATTAATCCATGCTCAGCCAGGCTGAAAGAATTTTTCAAAACTGGATTTCAGGGTATAGTCCATCTATTTTTCTTAAATGTGTTCAGGTGTAAATTACTCAGAGGTTAGTCTTTGGAAGATTGAGGTAAAGGGATACAAAATATGATGAGAATAGTGAGAATCCACAGTTTGCATTAGCTATCCTAAACGTTTTGGCACTGTTTAGCTGTTTCTAATTCCTGGAAGAATGTACACCCGCCTCTGGCGTAAACTACTCAGAGATTAGTCTAGGGAAGACAAAGGGGTACAAAATATAATGAGAACAGTGAGAATGCTTTTTTGTTTTATCTGTGTATTTGTATTGTGTTAAACACTTTGAATTACTGCATGAAAATGTGCTATATAAATAAACTTGCCTCGCCTTAAGCCCCTTTTAGACAGGCATTACTTTCCATTAATCTGATGGCGTCCCAACATGTTGGCTTCATGTATGAATGAGCCACTTTTTCATAAATGTCTCACTGGCACAAAGCTGGACCTAGCGATATTCACATATTACTCTCCCAGCACAAGTTTGAGCTGCATTCATGTTGATGTATAAGCACACAAGATTACATCGCTCTTATGGCAAATATGGCGTGCATATCGTAATTCTCTATGTTGTGGCTGTGGATATGTCTGAATGAAGCTGTTAGGAACATTAACGTAAAAGTTACCTATGTCAGGGGTGATGGGTTATGCTAGATTATACTGCACACATGCACAGTGCATGCATAGTGTCATAAGCTTGAGTCCAGCCATCAGCATACAGTATATCGAAGGTCTGCCCCCCTCTGTCTCCCTCAATTCTTGTCCACCTCTCTGCAACACACTTACTAATTAAGGCACAAATATGCCCAAAAAACTAACTAAAGAAAGGTTACCTGTGTCTGAATGACAGAAAGCTGTCACTCAGAGTAATTAAGCCAGATGTTCCCTATGTCGGAAAAGGGCTGTAGACAAATGGCTCCCAAGTTGTGAAACTAGGACTATGTGGAGGTTCAAATGGATCCTTACAGAATGAAGAATAGTTTCCTACTGTCCTCTCTCTCCAGTGCAGATTAGATCAGCCAACTGCATACACTGACCACACACACACACGCACACACACACACACACACACACACACACACACACACACACACACACACACACACAGACCTTCTCGGTATACCTCAATTTCACAACTTTCTAAAACAATTTTACTACTGTGGATTGGAGCCTACATGGAAAAAAACATCCCCAGTTCTCTGACAAAATAAAACAATCCAAAGCCAATTCTCTGCTCAGTTCTATCCATACAGAGGCTTTAAGAACATACTGCTCATATAGTGCATAGACTTGACAAACATACAGTGTATTCTTATCTAACTTTCATCAACTAAGCAAAGAAGTGTATTTCCATATTATGTATAATTTAGCTAGGCATACAATACATTCATCCCTTGATTTTATTTTGATATCCTACCAAACTTTCTGTTTATTTCATTACAATATCAACCTTGCAGACTTGGTTAAGATGTCCGTTCCACCTTATTTTTGCAGAGTAGTTATGTTTTCAACCTGTAGTAAAGTAACTGTGAGCTGGGACTGTTTATTGGCTTGTATTGGCCGTGTGTTAAAGTCAAACTGATGTTCAGGATATAACACTTGACAGCTGAAATGCATATCTCATGTCAGAGCATCTTTGAAAGTACCACAGGGACAGTTTTACAATAGTCCCTGCTCACCGTGTCATTTCCAGACAACAATAATGCAAACACTGGCATTTAAAACAGGCAGCAACATGCTGCACTACCTACCTTTATTGAATATTAGGTTTCTGGATTTTGATTTTTATAGCATACTGAAAGAAATGGAAAACAGTTACATCATGTGAGGTACAAGATCTATTAAAAATGTATAACATGTTCTGGAGAATGGTCAATTTAAAAACTGGAGCTTACCATAAACTGGTACAGCATGGCAGGCCTTACATTATGACTGCAGCACATCTTGGGTGCTTGCCTGAGTCTCCTTTCCTCACCCCTGTGCATGCAGAGGCAAATTGGCACTACATGTTGCTGCCTTGCGTCTCCCTTGGCCTTTTCAAGCTAAAGAGGTCTAATAAAACATCTGAGCAGAGAGTACACGTACAAATGTTCCAAAATGCTAACCATCTTTTGCAAATTATAATAATTAGGGGTTGGTTAATGTAATAAAGTAGCAGCATCAGCACTGTGCAGATACAAGCAGCTACACACAGAAGCAGCTGGGTGTAAACAGCTGCACTGGAGAAATGAAGGGACATAAAACACCAAAACACATTTGTGTTTTTCTAAAAGGTCATAACTGTCAGGGCCGCTCGGCGGCCGCTGCCTCTCCTCCGTTTGTCTCTTCTGTTTTCTCCGTCATATGGGCTCTGCACCTCAGCTGTGTTGCATTCCAGTAATTAGTAATTGGTTTATCTACGCACACAGCTGGGGTGCATCCCGATGATTACCTTCTCCTTATATAAACCTCTGGCAGATGCTCCGTGCTCGCCAGAACATTAACTATCTAACATTAATGAACATTAACTAACATTAACATAGTAACGCGGACACATGTGGTGAGACTGCTACGCTGACAGATACTGTGCGTTTTTGGCTAGATTCTTCCACACATCCTACGCGCTACGCTCTTCACACTACACCCCACCACACCACATATTTTTCATCCGTCTTTGCCAGAACATTACCTAACTTACTTTACAGTACTTACCTGAATTACGTCCTTTTGATTTCCCGGCTGACAGTCCCTGTGCCGTGGATCTCATTTTGAATGTTGTTGAGTTTTTTCTGTTTTTGTGTGAGACGTTCCTGGCTGACAGTCCCTGTGCCGTGGATATCCGTTTTTGTTCGCCTGTCTTCCCTGGTCCTCTACTCCTGTTTCCTGCCGTTAGTTTGTGTGTGCACCTGTTCGTCCTGGTCTCCGTCGTCATCACTCCCCTTCGCTTGTATGTATTATGGACACTGTTATGTTGTTACGTTGTTGTGTTATCTTACATTAAACTTTTTTGTGTACTAGCCCTGGGTCGGCTACCTTGAGTCCTACCCCTAGTTCTCCCTCACCCTCCTGGTGAGGGGGGCTAACCTTAACAATAGCAGGTTAATTAATCTAAGATATCATTATTGCCCTTTCCAAAATCTAAAGAGTTTCATTTAAAAATGAGGTACAAATGTTTTGGATAGTAAGTAGGGCTAGAACAGGAAATGGCTAAATGTTTGATTGGAAAAATAATGATAATAATAATAATAATAGCATTTTAATCTACCAGGGCTTTTAAATAATCATTAGCGTGTTATATTTTTTCCCAAACTAAACATTTTGGGCTGAAGATCTATGTATATCTGATGTTGAAGGAATATAGGTAAAAACGCTGACTGGAAGGATTTCAAAGGTTTAGGGTTCCACTAAAAGTGAAACCACAACAAAAATATGACAAGCAGAAAAAAGAACTGTCTTACAAACTGACACTATTTCCAACATGTCACACTTTTCTGGTGGTGGCATGGTACAATCCAATCTTTGTTTTTGGACTTGATCACTCTTCCAACCACAGACTAAGTTCATATCAAGCAGAGCTGTTGTTTTGTCTTCTCTATTAATGGAAAGATACCTAACATGTTTAATTTTGTGTTTGCGTTGGTGTGGGCCTGTATTTTTTTGTGTGTTCATATCTTTGCCATTTTTACAGGCAAAATGGGGAAACAGAACAGCAAGCTGACCCCCGAAGTGATGGAGGATCTGGTGAAGAACACGGAGTTTAATGAACACGAGCTGAAGCAGTGGTACAAGGGATTCCTGAAGGACTGTCCCAGCGGCCGACTCAACCTGGATGAGTTCCAGCAGCTATATGTGAAGGTGACGCTCCTCTGACTTGCTTTCATGCTGGCAACACACTTGACTGATTATACACATATGCTTCAACACTCATTTTATGTGCTCGTCACACACATGCACAAAGACACGACTAAGGTAGATGTTAGGCCAGATCTGACTATAGTTCATAAGAGAAACAATAACATTCACATTTAGGGCACCTCCAACAACACCTGAAAAGAAATCTAGCTATTTAGCTGCTAAATGCTACACTATGTTCAAACGCTAGTTCCTAAGTGTCCATGTCTTCCATTCGCTGCTGGGTGGATTGTGAACAGTGGGTTTATCAAAACAAATTGAGGTTGATAAGAGTGGTGAGAATGAGCCAAAACAATTAAGTTATTTACCAAAAACCAAAAACAATGAGCTGATAGATGCCAGCGCTGGGAAATTTTCCATGGATTTGTCACCAAAAGCGACCCCTTATGAGGGGTGTCAAGATAAATGTATTCAGACATAACCTTTTTGGTACAGGACTTTAAGTACGGTGCAGATGTGTACCAAATGCAGTCTTTAATAGTAGTTAACAGTAAAGTTTATTTTGCGTGCTGGGCATTTTTTCAAGTTGTTGTTCCCACACGAACATGTGAAGTGGTGGACTACAGAGCAATAAGCACACAACATGTTGAGCTTAGCCAAGCCTCTGGGTAGCGAACATAATGGCCAGTACAAACGAGAAGCCAGAGCTGGAAGACCCTCCCTTATCATTAAGGCCTCGTGTTTGGGAACACTTTGGCTTCATGGGGAAATACAGCACCGGACAAAGGCAAAAGCAGTGTGCCCACAAACTGCTTGAGGTCATTATGTGAACTTGAATATCACTGCTGCAAGGAAGAAACGAGTGTAGTACAAACACTGCTTCCTTCATCATTTAAACACCATTTCCCTGGTTACTGGAGATTTATTAGTTGCAGTTTACAGTATTCTATTTTTTTGTGTTTTATTATTATATATTTTATGCATGTTTAATTTAAAATTCAGTTTTATAAAACATTCATTGTTGATGTTTACACAAGTTCAGAATAGATGACAAGTAGTTTTATGACTTTCATTCTTTTCCCTCACTTTTCCGAAAATGAACTGACTTCAAAACTGAAGTATGAACCGAATCGTGATTTTTGTGTACCTTTACGCCCCTACCCCTTAGTCATTAAACTCTGAGTTCTTCACCAGATACATTAAGTCATTTAATTTATTATTAATATAAAATGTTTTTTAATATAATTTCAGGTTAGGGTGGAGTTTGTTATGTTTATTGTAGGATTTAGTTAATGGTGTAGCTTAATTCAATGTAAAAACAACTGGCCAGTTTTGAGTCTGGAGTTTACAACCTATAATAGCTATCATACAATTCACATCTTCTTTTAGTTCATACCAGTACAGATTTTCTGTGAGCACAGGCTCCATTAGTAGTAGGCTTATTTATAATAGTCATAATGATTGAAGTAAAATTACTAGTAGTTGTAGAAGTAATAGCAGAAGGAACATCCGGAATGGTATCACAGCATTACTTGCTGATGCATCTGTGTCAGCAATTAGCAATTTGTGAATTTTAAAAAGACCAACAAATTCATCAAGTCAAATTCTCTACGGGCATTCCCACCATTTATATTAACAGGATGGGATCACACAAATGTATTCTGAATCACCACAAAAGCCACTGAGGGACAATGTATTCCTGTTATAAATCCTGCTAGAGTTTAGCAGGCATCCTGCCATGTTCTCATTTGCCTCTCCTGTATCTGGGCAGAAAACCAACAACGAGGCAGACATCAGTGGCACTCAGATGATTATCTTCTCATGCTAATATGTAGCTCACCGTATCTCATTACCTCTGACAGAGCAGTGTGAATTTATTCCATGATTTATTCATTTAGTCTGATAAAACATGGAGGAATACATAGAAACAATGATTGTAATGAATGAGAAATGAAAATAAAAGCAATAGCGAGTGGCTATAAATACAGACAAATATTCACTACAATAAGAAGTGCCTCTCCTCCTATTACTAACACTAATTATAAAAATGGTTTTATAAAGATGGTTTTTCCTAGCTTAAAATGAAGGACATTCAAAATCTCAGCATTGACCTACTGAACCTTAAGTTATGTTTTTGGAAAAAATAAATAAAATGAGATGAGACGAGCCTTACAAAAACACAATACATGAAGTATATTACATTATCATACAGTCTGATTAATAAAATTATGAAAAACCTAAAGTCTGTACATTTATCTGTGCTGTTAATTTGCTTTAATCAGTCCATAATACTGTATACATAATAATACTGTGTGTCCCTATCTTGCAGTTACAACAGACTTATCTCAACATCTTGTGTCCTCTTGTACTGTATGCTTTAACTTCCCATGCATTCTCATGGAAGAAAGCACTCTGAGTAGTGTAAGAACAGACATTAATCTTTTATCACTGGTGCCTGAAAATGCCTCATAACCAGAGGGGATTGTTGTTACGTAAGATACGCCTGGACTCTGAGGTCATGGGAGCACTTCCTCTAAATGCCACTGGAGCTTGTGCATGAGCAGAGACAAGAGAAGAAAAATCTTTAAAGCATTGAAAGCAGGTAAAGGTATGGCTCCCATGAATAAAAAAAATAGATATAGATATGACATTATCTATTTGGACCAGTTTATCCTATTAAAACCTGCTGAAAAACATACTTTTTAAAAAATTGAACTACAAAAATAACCTGGACTCCTAGGAAATAGCTCTGATAGATGGATACAAACAGAGAAGAAATCTGATGGAATATCCCTTGAAATCTCTTTACAGCACAATACAATGGCATGTGAGCAACAGTGGCTGGAAAATCTGTAGCCACACATTGGGGGGCAACACCTTGTACGCCGAAAGGGGTCTTGTAGGCTTCTGGGTAAATCCTATTATTGTTGCATCGTATTGGTTCCTAGGCAACAGTGTAGCACTGATAGGGCTTTATTTAAATCCAGGGGGCTGAGAAGTGGAAAAAAGGTCTGCTGCGGTCTCATATTAACGGGACAGATTGTTCCTGTGAAGAGTGACTCTTTGTGTGTTTGTGTTTGTGTTTGTGTTTGTGTGGTGGTGGTGGTGGGGGGGGGGTCATATGTTTGGTAGGAGGGAGATGGAGACAGAACAGTGTGTTTGTGTCGGTTGAAAGCGAGAAACACAGTGGGGCAGAGATGGGAAACATAAGCAAGTGAAAGTGTTTTATACATTATTTATTAGTCATTAGCCTCAATAGAGTCATGCAACAGAGTGAGGAGATATGTACGAGATGAGGTGTGTGTGAAGGTGTGTGTGTGTGAGTCTGTGTCCTTACTGTGTATGCATGCGTGAGATAGGCAGGGTTCAGTTTACATCTGTGCACCGAGATCTTTATTTTTCTACACTCCCACACTCACTCGTCCCCACATCCTCAGATCTCCCCACATTTGTACAGTTCTGCATCTGTGACAGTTTTGCTGGAGCCCTCTCCTCCAAGGTGCTGAACGCACTGTTACCTCCACTCAGCTGCCTGCCTGAGTCAATGTACTGTACTGCTTTGGCTGGACATAGACTCACTGTTCTCTTGCTTTTTTTCCTACCTTCTATGCTCTGTGTCTCACTTCTTTATTTCCCTCTGCCTTTGTGGAGTTAACCATCTTTTAGGTTGTGAAAAGAAAGATACAATACAGCAAGGTGAGGGAAAGGCATCGAAGAACTGGAAAAGAGAAGAAACAGGAGAGAAAGAAGGTGGAAATGATCAGAGGGCAGTTTTTTATATGTTCTGTTTAAAGTTCTCTTTCTTTTGTGTCACAGTGTGCATCTGCACATGGTATCTGCTACAAGCACTCAGCTATCAGGGCCACCTGTTAGATTTGCTTGTCATTCTGTGTTGTAGAAATCTAATCTTTTTTTGTATAATGTAACATGCACATTGACAGTATTCTCCTTACAATTACATTTGATTGGGGCTGGGTGATGATGAATTTCTTGGTATATTATTACTAAAGAACTAATTCAAATGAATGAATCTCAGTTCAGATTGTGTATATAAAATATATACACAATCTGAACTGAGATTCATTGATGATGCTAGATGCTGGATTCAGAATAGTTAAATATAGAGATGCATAAAGGTTTTAGACTAATATTTGATGAAACTGAGATCAATTTCAAATGATAATAGCACAATTTAAATGCCCATTAATATGGTAAATTAAAAGCGAATAGAAACAGATCGTCCACCAAGACATTTTTGTTACTTTCTGTGATGTCATTTAGTTCATACAAGATGTTAAATTGAACACCAGTGCCCATATGCTCTAATGTGTACATTTGGTGATCGACCGTAGCTGGCTAACGCACACACCAACATGCCAGGAACATACTAGCAGTACGTCACAAGAGCTCTCTGAGCTTCTCTCTGTTTTCTCTGTTCTGTGCCATTTCATTCCCTCAGGGATATTGATTCCAGAAATGTACTCAGCTTCATTCACTGAAGAGTTATTGAAGAGGGTTAAAAAGCTACAAGCTTGTTAGTACTGGTCGACCAATATGGGTTTTTAGAGAGCAGAGAGGCCAATGGCCGGTATATAATGCCGTAATGCCGACAGCATGTCTGCCCCCAGCCAATTTATGCTCTGACAAAATAAGAGTAGATGGATCAGCACTACAGCTAATCTACAACAGCTTCATCCATTTTGGCAATTTAGCCCCTGTGTTCCCTCAGAGGTCAGCACTAACAAAATGGCTGTCTGTTGGAAAACAGAGCAAATTTATGAGTCAGAGTGACAAAATGAGTGTTGAACCAGCAAATCTTGTCATTTTCCCTGATAAATGGCTTAAACTCTGTTATCAAATTTGTTCATTTTCAGCACAGCAGCTATTCAAATAATGGAGTAATTGTTTCAGCACCAATCTGAAATGTGATGAACTGTGATGCTGACAATATATTAGTTAGACCCCCTATGCCATTTTAGCTTTTATACATGTGTAATTTTATTATTAAACTAAAGGTTATTAACATGGGAATGTTCCTCTGTTGTACAGTATATGATACAACATACACCTCAGGTCAGTGTGATGATGCCTGTCTGTCTTGTTTTTAGCTTTCTGTGAGCAGCATCACTATTCATGAATCTTGGTCAGACTAAGATCATTAAACTGACCTGCCATAAGCTTTGTTTCCCACTGGATTTTCCCTTTTAGTGGCATCGCCAATGCCAGTCAGTCATATAAAAATAGAAGCAAGGTGGTTTCCGTGACAGTTCACACTCAAGCGCTTGCATGCCACAGTGTGTGAAATTTCACATCCCTGACATGGCAGCTGCTGTGGAAGCCATTTGTAACAGGATAACCACATTCCCTGAAATGTTAAGGTGATAGATTTTGTCACTAGATTTTTTTTTCTTGAGTTTGATGCATGCAGTGACAGCGATCACAGTCATAGATACAACTTCAACATATTTCTTCTTTTGTTTTAAACAACGTTTACTATTAAAAAGAAAATAATGCTATTCTGATTGTGTATGTTGTGTCTGTGTTTACATGTAGGTTGTTGGTATGTTAGTGTGGTGTTTGACAGTAGTTGGTCTCCTGCCAGTTAGTCAGGTTCTGGCTTTTATTGTGATGAGGCAGCATTTTAATGTCACTCTAATGGACTTCATTAATTTCTGTGGCATAAAACGACTCTGTCTCTGTTTCTTCTCCTCATACTCTGTTTCCTATAGAGAACATGTCAGTGAAAATATAAGAAAAGAAATATGGAGCCACCATCCATCCATCCATTTATTATCTATACCGCTTGTCCCAACGAGGGTCACAGGGGGGCTGGAGCCAATCCCAGCTGTCACTGGGCAAGAGGCAGGTTACACCCTGGACAGGTCATATGCAGCAACCTCATTTTAAATTTAATATTTTTATATTTGCATTTTGAACTTGCAGCTGCTGTCATGGCTTCTGTAAAAGTCTGGAAATGTTCAAAATGTTTAGAAAACCTTTCTTATGAAAAGTGAGGGTATTTAACTCCTGGGGCCCTATTTTGAGGATTCATGGCATCTGACCAAGATGTATTGGCACAAGTGGTGTTTTAGTGTGTCCATGCTCATTTCGCTAATTTGACGATAAGGTTAAACAGTTCAAGCGCCCATGCAAGTAGCAAAAAGTCTGTACTTGATTGCCTCATTAAAGCAGGAGTGTGTTTTGGGCATAACATGCAATTATCTAATCAGTATGCAACCTCACATCCCCTTTAAAAGACGTGTGAGTCTGAATGTTTGGTGGACTGCTAGCATACTGTCGGACATCAGGAAGATTTTCCACTGAGGAAACAGATCTGCTAATGTGCAGCACGTCCCAGGAAATAACAAGCAACAGGCGCACATCACAACACGGTCAAAGCACCCAATAACTAGCAATGATGATTTAACTAGTGTCCACAGATCAGGTTTTTGCTGGTCAGTGGTGCAGTCACTTCAACAGTACATGTCGACACTTACAGGTCTAAATTAAGCTTGAGGGCCTTGACGCACTAAGCCGACAGTTGGCTGTCAGCCACCGTGAGTCCATTGGTGAGTGTCTGTGACCCTCGTCTTCGTGGTGTGTGCCACACCTTTGGCACTACTCAGACCCTGAGCCTGTCACTGTAATAATCATGATTTCACCCATTTAGTGAGGTTTATCCTTGTTTTTTGTGTTTCTTGTTTCTGCGACTTCTTTTCTTTATCCACAACCAAAACACCAAAGGCAGAGGACGCCAGTGCCATTTGAAACTTTTTATTAGACATATTTTCAATTAGAAGCAGCTAGAAACAGCAGCTGTGTTGAATAAGTGTTGCTTTTATTTCCACAGTCTAGCTCTTCTTTCCCTTTCAGAATGGCAAATATAGATACTGCCACCTGCTGGTAGAAGGAGTTATTTCTCTCACGCAGGGCAGAAAGTACATGCTAGTTGGCTGTTGGCTGTAGTCTGTGAGGTGTTTCAGGTGCCACTTTTTCAACCCGACTGGCCCAGACAAAAGCAATGGGAGTCGATGCAACAGACGGTCTTTGTTGCTGCTAGTTCTTTCATGTTGGATTTTTGTGTCTCTGCACTTAGACTGACATGCTGAATTCTATAAATGCCTGGCTTTTTTCCAGGAGGAATTATTTGGAATTTTGTTTAGTAATAATTCAGAAATAAGTAGCATACAGTGTAACTGTGCCTCAGTATATGACAAAAAGGTAACAGTTTTTACTTATACAAGCAACGTCTGGTGAGCGTGCTCTTTTCAGCAAAGCTACTGTACACAGCGACACTCATACAACAGTAGCTTAGAGTTTATTTTAATGCATCTGGCAAAGCTTGTATGTACCACCTAATGCCCTAATAATCTTGCAAATTTCAATTGCACTTCCCACTCTTTTTGATCTCACTGTATCTTACTTTCTTACTCTTTGCATTTTTCCTTTCTCATCCCTGAGCCCTTTCCTCCAACTCTCTCTCTACCCACTTCTTCTCTCACCTCCCTTCCTCTCTGTCCAAGTGGGCTTGTGGCTGTGATGCATTAAAAATAGCTTTTGTCATCTCAGAACCTTTCATGGCATCCTCCATTGTTGTCACAACTCAGGGACACACACACACACACACGGACAAAGGGCTCCTGAAAGGCAAGAAATTCTTGGTTTAACAACATGAAACACTTTGTGTTCATTTGAAAAAACTTATGTTTATGAGTTGCACTGTGCTCAAGTAGAGAAACAGTCCTGATTCTCTGCTTCTGTTAGAAGACATCAGATGAGCTCAGAGTATCTCAGTCACACAAATGATAATGATAAACCCTGGACAAAATGAGTCACTCATTATGATAGTGAGTAGTTTATAATGTTTGGAAAGCATAGAGGGAGGGGAATCTGACACTGAATTTAGCAGACCGTAATCTTCAAAAAGACAAACAATGGTTTATTTCACCATGAATCTAGTCTTACAGAGCAGAAAATTGGTGTTAATTGCTTAGAGTGTCTGTGTCAGTGTTTGCCAATGAGATGCATCTGAAATGAGTTGTAGTGGAGAACACAGACATATAACAGTGAGTGGCAGAAAGGAAGACAGAAGTATAGATACCTAGAGTCAGAGAGAGAGAAACAAAAGGACAGATGTTTGGTTTTATAGTAATGGACTGTTCTCTCCTATTAGCTGCTCTCTGGCCTCTTTGTGCTATCTCTCTTAGGCTCTTGAAGTTGGAATTGAATTACTCCACAACTTTCAGAGGCTCACTGCCACTGCTGATGTGTGAGAGGAGAGAGGAAGATATTAAGTACCTTTAAATGTGCAAAGGAAGATAATAAGCCCCATCCTGTGGGGAAATCATATTCAGATTGAGCTGTGTATAATCATTAGCACATCCTTTGTAAGAATAACTCAGCTACTATGGTTGAATGGTGAAGGCAAGAGGCCACAAAACTATTAGTCTCCTCATGCAGGTTTAAAGTCGAGGTAAAGTAAAAATAAATATGTTTTGAGTTTGCCACACCACCAGAAAATATGTTATTACCACCCAGCCAAATCTGAATGATTCAAAATTTGCCAAGTATATAAAATTAGCCACAATTCACCACTGCAAAGTTCTCAGTCTTTTCACCTTTTCAGTAACTGTTTTCTCACATGTATAAAACAAATCACTGATTTTGCTTTACCTCGACTTTAAATCCTGAGGTGCTGAGGCACGGGAGAGAAGATGACCTTCAGCTGATTAACAGGGGTTCAAGCCACTGTGTCAACAGGTATATACAGATATCCAAGACTGAATCACTATCACTCTGACCTTTGACCATTATGTGGGGGGAGATAAGCAATGAGAGAACCTGTTATACTTTCTATCAGTAATGAACCGATAGATTTTGCAAAATAAATTATCTTTGCAGGTAACAAAATCATTCAGAATGTGTCATTGTTTCCTTGCTGTAGTTGCATTGACAAATTCAACAGCAGTGGTTAAGCAAATAATGCCAAGATATTGGGTGAAATTGGATATGCACTCAAGGTCAACTCAGGTCATCTTGTGTTTGTCATGGTACTCTGTAAATTAAATGGGCCTTGCTAATGGTATGGTCCTCCTCTTCCCAGCTTCTAGCGCTTTAGAGTAGGACATTATTGGGTTAGGAGCCTCTTTTCCTTTCTTTCCCTCCTGCTCTCTTTATCTTGAGCCTCATTTTTACTCTCTTGGTTTATCTTTGTATCTGGCCATTTGTAATCATTCATGTAAACTTTTCTTTTGTCTCAACTCTCTCTCTATTGTTCTCACTATTTAACCATCAGCTATATTTTTCTTTAAATGTGGCACACAAAACTGAGAGTTAAAAAATACAGTAGACCCTCACTTTTGATCATCTGTTTTTTGTTTTTTAGACTTTTACTGGTTCACCTAGATTCTACCAATACAGCTCACTAAAGCATCCCTAAAATGAACTCTTCAGTACTATTCAGGAGTCCCCCAGGGATCAGTACTGGATCCACTGTAACTATTTCATCCATGTCATGTCTCATAATTAAATTGGTACAGATGAAGTTGAGTTTCAGTTTTCTCAGCATACTCAGACCTTCTTGCTCTCCCACTTATATGCTGTTTCTTGGTCTTTTTCTCATTCTCTTGCCCTTTTTTAGTCAAGTCAGGGAATTATTTAAACGTTTTAAAGCATCAGGCCTTTTCACCCCACCAAGTAATGTTTAGATTTTGACATATTACTAAGAGACAGCTGTAATAGGTACCAACTGAAACAGGTATCAGGTTAGACCCGGAACAGAACTCAGTAAACTTTCTTTTTAGGGAACCAAACACTGCGTACAGTATTAGCAACACTGTAATCACAGCATTAGACCATTTCCTGGAATAAGTGTCCAGAGACTCAGATTTAGTACAGATTTTGTGAAACATTTTGTTCTTTGAAGTAGTGTAATTTGTCCTCACTGGCCCAGCTGTCTGACCAGCATAACATAGCATGACTTCACTAGCTGACAGAGTAAAACTGTTCTCAAAACTGAAGAACTGGAAAACAAAATTGTTATGTAAGCAAAGCCATAAAAGCAATGAAAGCAAAAGGCTTTTCTCTGCCACAAAATGATACTAACAATATTTCAAGTCATGTCACGATGCAAATGGTTCTGCAATTGCATCTATATGGTTTGAACAGTTAGATAAACACATTAGTAAAATAGTATTAATTCATTTTAGTTATGTTGATTGTCTCTTTAATCACCAACATCTAACTGTTATTCTCTTTGGTGTACTGTACACGGTACATGTACTGTACACCTGCTCACATAGTATGGCTGCCAGATTCCCAAAATGAAGTTATATATTATGCTTGGCTTTCGAAACATGGTCGATTATAGACATTTTTATTATGGTGACTAATTTCTGAATCAGATTCAAAATGAGAATTGCATTTATTGGCCAACTATGTTTAAACACACAAGAAATGTGTCTCTGGTACAGGAAGACAGGAAAATATGTGCATTTAAAATAGGAAAGAGAACATGAGAAACAAAGAGAAGCAATCTTTTTATGAATATACAGTATATATAACTATCCTTGTTTTTGGTTGTCTTGGTGCACAGTGACCTGTAGCGCCGTCCACAGGGGAGGAGTTCAAACTGTTTGTGTCTAGGATGTGAGGGGTGTGCAGAAATCTTCTCTTCCCTCCTCTTAACCCATGAGGTGTACAGGTCCTCCATGGAGGGCAGTTTGGTGCTGATGATTGTGGAGTCCTGACGGTCTGTTGGAGTCTGTTCCTGTCCTGTTCGTTTGCTCAGCCAAACCAGACAGTGATGGAAGAACAGAGAACAGACTTGATGATTCCTCTGTAGAACAGTATCAGCAGCTCCTGGGGAAGGCTGAACTTCCTGAGGTGGCACAGGAAGTACATCCTCTTGGTGATGGTCCTGATGTTGGATGACCACTTCAGGTCCTGGGAGATAGTGGAGCCCAGGAACTTGTAGGACTCTACTGCTGATACAATGCTGCTGAGTATGGTGGGGGCTGGGTGGGGGGCTCCTTCTGAAGTCCACTGTCATCTCCACTGTTTTGAGCATGTTCAGCTCCAGGTTGTTGCGACTGCACCACAGGGCCAGCTGTTCAACCTCCCGTCTGTACACAGACTTGTCACTGTCTCGGATGAGACCAATGACCGTTCTCTCATATGTGAACTTCAGGAGTTTAACAGAGGGGTCCTCTGAGGTGGAGTCTTTGGTGTAAAGGGAGAAGAGTAGTGGGGAGAGCACACATCCCTGAAGGACACCTGTGTTGATTGTTCGGGTGCTGGATGTGATTTTCCCCAGCCTCACCTGGTGGTTCCTATCTGTTAGAAAGCTAGTGATCCACCGACAGGTGTGGGCAGACACAATGAGCTGGGTCAGATCTGCATGAATTAGTCAGTCATAGATGCTGAAATCAAAGTTCCAGGCTGCCACCAAAAGAGGTGATGGCAAATAGCCTGAACAATACTGTTTTTTAAAGGTTATAATGATTTAGATACTTGAGATTATGATATAGTAAATCCATCCATCCATCCATTTTCCTCTGCTTATCCGGGACCGGGTCGCGGGGGCAGCAGTCTAAGCAAAGATGCCCAGACTTCCCTCTCTCCAGACACTTCCTCCAGCTCCTCCGGGGGAATACCGAGGCGTTCCCAGGCCAGCCGAGAGACATAGTCCCTCCAGCGTGTCCTGGGTCTTCCCCGGGGCCTCCTCCTGGTGGGGCATGCCCGGAACACCTCCCTAGGAAGGCGCCCAGGAGGCATCTGAAACAGATACTTGAGCCACCTCTTCTTAGATATAGTAAATAATAGACAATAAATCTTATGCAAACCTTAGTTCTTTTTGTTTGTTTGTATTTTTTAACTGTGACCAAGATACAAACAAAGCAGAGTCGGAAGGATTTCTTCATACACACACACGCTCAGACTCACACATGATTGAACAACCATAAATGATGAATTTTTGCCTGAGGAGGACAAACTAAAGAGGGTTGATGAGTCGTGTAGAGGAGGCACAGTGTAAATAATGAACCATAGTATAGACATTCAGAGAAAATTGAGAGGAGGTTCTGTGTTGTGTTTTGCGATGTGGTATTTTCTCACTGCCTCCCTCTTCGCTCGTAAATACACATTGCTACATCTCACCCTTCCCTCTCTTCTGTCACCTCTTTCTTATTTCCTCCTCTCTGGTGCTGTTGTTTAGTCCTGGCTGAGAGTGAGAGAAGCTTGTGGACCAGTGAGCTTTTTAAAAGGTGGTGTCAAACTGCACATGTTGCTGTGGATTTATCTTTAGAGATTAGCCATTCTGGACACACCACTGACAAATGAAGACAAAGCAAACAAGTCCTCTGCTTTTTCTCTGCTAATTTGCCTGACTTTGAATTGCATCACAGAGGGTACCCCACCGGTCTACCTGCCAAATCTGGCAGCCAGTAGTGAGTCACACTCAGCTTTCTACCACGCTTGGCTGCTTTCCTCTACCTGATTTAGATCAGAGTGTATTGAAAAGGCAGAAAAATGAAACTGGTAGAATATACCAGACATGGCCTTTTTTGTGCCGATATGTTGATAAATACAGTTTTTCCCCATAGTTTATTTTGGTAGCACAATGGATAGTTAATGGTCTTTGTTATTGATAGAGAATATACAGACAGGTGACAAAATAAAAGAAAAAAGATTAAGGCTGATGTTACTAAACCTGTCACAAAATACCGTCAGGCACATAAAATGTTGTGGCACTGCAGTTTTTCTATTTTTTCCACATATTTACCAAGACCAGTGATGTAAATGAGCACAGCCACTGCTGTGTTGATTTGAATGTGCTTCAGCTGGTAAGGACGTGCTGTACTGTGCATGGGTGGACTGAGAGGGACAGTGGAAGAAAGTGTTTTGAACAGTTGAAGAAATCGACAAACATATTTCAGAGCTGCAATCACATAGTCTCCTGCCAGTCAAATCATCTTTCATTCAGCAATTGAAGCATGGTTTGAAAGCCTGTAAAATTCCCTCACATTCTCCTCTGGCAAGCAATGCCATTTATAAACAACCTCTCCCTCCTCAAATATACTTTATTCCAACTAGGTCTCAGATGACTGACAGCTGTCATGCTGACAGCAGGGTTGCAGATTACACCTGTTTTCTTCTGATGCAAATTTTCAGCTGCAGTTCCCTCTGTCACAGCCGTGGTAAATAAGGTTTTGCCTCCTGGGATGGGAACGCCTTAAAATACATATTCCATGAGACCAGACATGCAAATTCCTACAGTGCCACATGTCTTCTGTTTCTCTGCCACAAAACCCCACTGGGACTCCTTAGTAAATATTAACACATGCCATTTCACTGTTTAGCACCAGAAAAGGAGCCACAAAACCTTAGTAAATATCCTGGAAGTCTCAGTAAGGCTCTCGGCTGCCAAAAGGACGGACCCAGGTAGCCGACTTCGGTGCAAGCTGTGATTTATTAATGTACAGTGCGGTGATATTTACAAACAGAGTCCGTGGTTACTGTAATGTGAGGAGTAGCCGGGTGTCGACCAGGAGCAGGACGTGCAGAGTGAGGAGATGGATGGTTAGGACGAGGTGGGCTGAGCTGCGTGGTAGGGTCACCCCTGGACTGGTCGATGGTAGAGAGGTGACTACTGAAAGGACATAGAGAAGCGTTGGTTATGGCAAAACATGAAAAACAAAACCGGTGACTGCATTGACCTGCCTGGGAGGGAAGAAAAAAGCCACAGTGCGGAGGAAACAGTCTGGGGAGAAAAAACAGGAGTTGACTAGAGGCGTGGATAAACAGATAATCCAGGGCAGTAACGTGGAATAAGGCAGAGCACAAAAACGAGGAGAACATCTAGAGAGTACGAAGAGTGTAGCATAGGGACAAGAACGAACTGGCAAGTCAATGAGAGGAGAACCGGGTATAAGTTACAAAACAGTCTAATCTAGTGCAGCTGGTGATAAGGGAGTGAGGAACAGGTGAACGTGATTAGCAATCAGGGGCGAAGAGACAGAGTAAGAAAAGGTGAGAGAGGTAAGTGCAGCTGGGCAAACCTGACAGGTGCCACCAGAACAGCTTCAGTGCACCTTGGCATTGACTCTCCAAGTCTCTGAACTCTACTGGAGGATGAACACCATTGTGCAAAAACATATTCCCTCATTCTGTGTTTTGGTGATGGTGGTGGAGACTCTTAACATGTTGGTCCAAAATCTCCCATTGGTGTTCAAGCGGGTTGACATTTGGTGACTGTGAAGGCCAAAGCATATGATTCACATCACTTTCATCACACCATTTAGTGACCCCTCATGGGGGCTTTGTCATCCTTTCATTGTAGTCTAAAGGCAATCAGTCAAAAAAACTTTGCACTCATTTGCAGTGACCGTTCCCCCTGTTCCAAGTGGACCAAAACCCTGCCAGCGTCTGCATTCCTTGTTTTGTAACTCCTTTATTTAGGTTTTCCTCTGTCACCTGTCCATAGCTATGTGTATTATGCATTAACCTTTCATGGCAGCCTCATCCACTCATTCTTCTCTCAGTGCCAATAACTATTCTCCTCAGCACCCCCTGAAATGTGAAATATGTTTCCACCCTTAACTGTGCCATCTGCTGTTGTGCTGTCATTTACACACCTTGTGCAGAGTTAGTTTCTGCCAGATGGGTGTTTTGTAACCATAGATTCCTCTCAAATCTTAAGCTGAATGATTGCATGAAGTCCAGAAATCAGTTGTATAGACTGTACAGGATGAATCAAATGTGTAGCCAGTCATTCAAAGGAAGTTAAATATCCTTATGAATCTTTGTATGTGGTGCCATTTGTAAGCGCTAACAAAACAACACACACATAACCACTTTGAACTGTGGTTTGAAGTGAAGGAGGCTCCTCAAATTGCAGCCAGAAGCAAATGTGTCTTCACCCATTAACACTAAAATGAATGGAAAATGAATTTCGGTCTGACTGCACCAATAGGAAAGTGAAAATAAACTGTGGGGGTTATATTGATGAGCTAAACTTACCAATAGTAACACTGCATGCATCATTACCTGATGCAAAGGGAGCCAATTTGGATCTATCACTGGCAGACTCAAACAAACAAATGACTGTGTAAAGAGGGAATTACAAAATGTACACACTCTGAAAGGCTGCTGCTGCTGAAAAATGCTGCGCATGAATAAACAGTAAAAATACATAAAAGGGATCAAAAGCGGTGCTTGATATTGTAAAAAGCATGAGGATTATAATTTGTAACATGCTTTAGTCAGGGTGGTTATTTATACATTTTAATAATATTACAATATGGTGAAGTGTTCGTCAGTAAAGTTCAAAGTGCTTATTTTGTCATATACACAGTTAGGAAACGTGTTTCCCTGTACAATGAATTCTTACTTTGCCATCCACATGAATGCCACAAAATACAAATGAAATATAAAGTAGATAAATAAATAACACAAAATCTACAGAACTTTAAGCAGCGCAGATGCACCAATATAGTAGAAAAAAAATATACAAGAATATAACAGAATGTATGCTACATGGGAGCAGCATGTGCAGCAGTCAGCAGTCATTGTGCAATTATGCATGTGCAAACTGAGAATGTAAACAGTACATCACATATTTCCTGGTAATAAACTCCTCAGCTGTTTAGGAGTTTGATTGCAGAGGGAAAGAAAAGGTTTTTCAGTCTAGTGGTCCTACATTTCACACTTCTGAACCTCCGGCCAGAGGGCAGAGAAGTGAACAGTCCATGCTGGGGGTGGGTGGGATCTTTGAGGATGGAGGCAGCTTTCCTACGCACACTGCGGTGGTAAATGCTCTGCAGAGAGGGCAGTGGAGTCCTGGTGATCTTCTCCGCAGTCTTTACCACTCTCTGCAGGCGCTTGCGGT
>NW_018128387.1:79316-139842 GCF_001952655.1 Monopterus albus
CATCTGTGGTGTTAAGTGTCCAAGTGAGGTCCTCACTGTTGTGGACGCCCAGGTATTTGAAGCTGCTCACCCTCGCCACTTCGAGCCCCCGGATGAACAGTGGCTGATGAGTTCTCCTCTCCTTCCTCTCCTCCTTGTCCGCTATCATCTCCTTCATCTTTTTTGAAAAGTGAGAACATTTTGTTTGGACCTCACTGTTTTTTTAAGACTTGATTTTAGAGTTCAGGTTAGAATTAGGCATTTAGTTCTGATGGTTAAGGTGAGGGTAAGGGGCTAGGGAATGCCTTATGTCACTGAGTGTCATCACAAAGATAGAAGTACAAGTGTGCTTGTGTGAGGAGCTCTGCTCCGATGTAAGGGTGTGATCCTGTCAAAACCTGCTGTGTGTGTGTGTGCATGCACTCATGTCCCTGCAAATGTTTTGGCGTGTTTGTTTTACCTGTGCATCTGTGTATTTGAGTGTTTTTCTTTTTTTTTTGGTCATGTTTGCCTGAATTACAGTGATCTGTGCATGTGTGTGTACATGTGTGTGCAGTGAGGTGCTGGTGATCTTTGTTTTCTGTAAGCATGTCAGCATGCATTTGTTCTCAGTTTGTGTATGTGAATTCATTATGTTCTCGTAGTTATTGTTAATAACATTTTCAGGAACAAATTACTTGTTCAGCTTTGGTGCCACTGATGTCACAACAGACACCCATCTGACAGAAAAAGATGATGATTAAAATGTATTTAACACAGCAGAGGGATTTGAGTATGTGTGTGTACTATATGTGTTTTGTGTGCATATGTGTGGCCTGGAATTACTTGTGTTGTGGGGACATAAATCTGTTTATACAGTTACACTGTGGGGACTCGATGTCTTGATCGGGACAAAAAGCAAGTCCCCAAAATATAACTCATTAAATTTTAACATGATGACTTGGTTTAAAGTTAGGGCGAGACAGGAAGTGGTTATGGTTAAGGTTATAGGGTAATTCTCCAGGAAGTGAATGTATGTCTCTATAGGGACCCAATAAGTGATGAAAACACGTGTGTGTGTGTGTGTGTGTGTTGTGTCCCTGCAGACCTTGAAGGTTTGGAGGCACTCCAAAACTCCAGCAGTGTGCTGGCTGAGTTTCTCTATCTGCCTGGCATGTCACTGAGGGTTTATGTAAGAGTGCACATGAGCTTTGTCTCTCTCTTGCTGACTCACACACGCTGTAAATACCCCAGCAATGGATTATTCCTGTCTTTCTCCCTCTCAAGCTGATGCATTCAACTCAATGAAGCAGCATCTAAGTGATGTTTTGATGAAGCAATGTAAACAGCCACATGCAGTGACAGCCAGTGCTGTCAAGCCAAGGTCCTGCTGGTGTGTTTCTCCAAATAGGATCCACTGTTCTCGAGAATGTTAGCAATGAGATACAAAATAAGGTGTTGTTTACAAAGCCCTGTGGTGCCACAGTGGAATGACAGAAAATGTAAGAAACTAGTCAAAGCTAAAGCCTCATTTTTAAGTGTATCACTAATAGAAGAATAAAGACCTCAGTTGCTTTGTAAAGCAACTTATAGTCTCAGATTGACCTCTAAACCTGTGCTTGAGTGCTGGGGAGATGAATAGTCAATGGCAAACCGGCTCTATATTGTTGATAGCAATAGAGGAAGTACACACAAGAGTGTTGTGTAGGATCCATAAAAGAAATGATCATGCAAGCTTCAAGAAAGCCAAATAGAAATATTAATAGTATTAGACCACATATTCTTACTAGGTGTGCAACTCAGATCTATGCTGTTGTATTATTTTATTCTATTCTCTGATGTTCCAGTTGTTCTGGTCACTGAGCAGTTAACAGTAAAGCTCTGTGCATGTGTGTGTGTCTGTTATGTTTAGCATGCGCCTCTGCACTACGGAAGCAGCAAGGAGAGAGGATATGGAGAGGGATCGATTTGAATCAGGCACCATCAGTAGAATATAGAGGAACACTTGACAGGTAGTGCCATCATCATGTCAGCAGTTCAGGGCAGGGATAATGGGACATCTAACTCACTCTTCTAGGAGATAGTGTGGACAGGGAAAGGTCTATCTAGGCAGGTCTGCTGCCTGTCAGCTTTCCTATGTAGTGGCTTTGTTAGGTGTGATTAACTACAACAGGCACACACAGAGAAAGTTCTGGGTCTGACATTATGTTGTTTTCTGCAGCTTTAAAATGACTGCAAGTACCTTTCTTCTGCGTCATTATGTAATACAGATGTTTGAGTTTAGCTTGAAAGTTCTTTTTTGAAACAAAAGTTTGACAAAAATCTTAACTCAAAGTCCACTTACTAGCTTTTTCCAGTACACAATAGAGCAAAATAGTAGATTTACAGAATTGACAATCAAATGACAAAATTATAGATAGTAAATATAATGTCTCAGGAGCAGGTCGAACAGCTTTCAAGTACTGCCAGCAGATTGGAACCGAGCCACACAACCTCCTCTCCATCATGAAATTGTGGAAGAAGGACAGACTACACAGACAGACGAGGCAATGCTGAAGCACACCATTCGCACAAATATAAGAAGAAAAAACAAATGCCAGAAAGAAGAGACTGACGTGCATACAGGGAGGGAGGGAGAGACAAGGGAGAGGCTGGGAATTCTGGAGCAAGATGATCCAGATCCATCTAGAAATGAGGCCCACACAGCCGGAGGAGTGGGAGATGTCACATGACAGAGAGCCTGAGTAAGAAGCAAGGACAAGGTGGGCAAAATATAGAGAGAGGTACGCTTATGTTAGCAGGGAGGTTATTCCAGAGGAAGTGGGCATGATAGGAAAAGGCCGTACCTCTGGGGACAGACAGGAGCCCTGTATTCTGATTGGATGGAATGTAAGGTTTGAGGCGATCAGACAAGTATGAAGGGACATGGCCCATTTATGTCAGTTTCTAAGTCATTAGAAGCACTGTAAAGTCTGTTCTAACACTGATAGGGAGCCAGTGAAGGGAAGACAAAATTGGTGTAATGCGGTCTAATGTTCTGGATTTAGTTAAAATTCTAACTGCAGCATTGTGAAGACTTTCAATATTAGTACATGGCAAGCCTGAGAACAAGATGTTGCAGTCGAGTCGAGATGACGAAAGTGGGAATTAGGGTCACTGCATCAGCCAGACATAGAAAAGACAGTACTTTAGTTATGATGCGTGTGGTGAAAAAAGGCGGTTTTGGTTTTGGTGATGTCTTTAATGTGCTGATCAAACGTATAATCAAGACTCTTGGCTGTCAAACTTTGAGAAAACAAACAGTTGGTGAGAGTGACCAGTGTCTGTGTCGAGCCGAGCCAATGATCAGCATCTCAGTTTTTATCTGAAATAAGGCACAAGAAATGATCTGACATCCAGGATTTCTCAGCAGACAAGCAGGCCTCTAATTTAATAATTTGAGAAGAGTCATTGTTTTAAAGACACAAATAAGAATTTAAAAATAGAGCATTTTCTAAACTATAATACAGGGATATGTGGTTGAGAGCTCAGGAATAATCTTGTATGTGGACCTTAATGTAGGAAATCAGAGGTTTGGGTACTGGCCAAATGATTAAAACTCCGAACCATCTGGTAAGTTGTGGCATTGACAGTTTATAAACAAAATAATGAATTAAATAATAAAACAATCAACAGATCATCTGGAAGTGAAAGTAATTATCAATTGATTGCCCAAAGAATATATAAAACAGATCCATTACTGCTTTATTATAGCAGGGTGTGTCCATGTGTGGGGAGATACTGTCAAACTACTGTACATCTGTCAATATGCTCCAAAAAGCTAGAAAGATGTAAAACGACATATGGAAGGGTGCCTCAGATCAGTTTTACCTATGATCTTACTTTCTCTAGTAATTTTATTACTTTTGGTACTCAGCAGAAATGTCAGGGCCGCTCGGCGGCCGCTGCCTCTCCTCCTTTTTTGTCTCTTTGTTTTCTCCGTTTTGTGGGCTCTGCGCCTCAGCTGTGTTGCATTCCAGTGATTGGTGGCTGGTTTGTCGGCGCACACAGCTGGGGTGCATCCCGATGATTACGTTCTTATTTAAACCTCTGGCAGAAGCTCCGCTGTCGCCGGATCATTGTTTATGTCATTGTGAATGTTAACGACACTTGAAAACGTAGAATAGAAGGCTACGCTGACAGTCGCTGTGCGTTCTGGCTTGAACTATTCGCGTTTGGGCTTTTCGCAGGAGGTACCGAGATCTCAACGCTGACGGTCCCCGTGCTGTTGATTTTTCGGGTTTCTTTTGCTACTTTTTTCTGTCCTTCACTTGTCTGTCCTCATCCTCCTGCTCTCCGTACTCCTGCCGTTAAGTTGTAAGTGTACCTGTTCGTCCTGGTTTCCGTTGTTGTCACTCCCCCTTCGCTTGTATGTATTCTGGACACTGTTGTGTTGCTTTGTTGTGTTTAAAATTAAACCGTTTGTTTTGTACTAGCACCTGGGTCAGCTATCTTGTGTCCTGCCCCTAGTCCTCCCTCACCCTCCTGGCGAGGGGGGCAAACCCTAACAAGAAATCCAGTTACACCAGCTGTAACAGATTGTGCATATACAGTAGTAAATAAATCTTGATCACATTTAAATTCTAACCCTTTAAGCTGCAAGATGTCTCTCCAGCTTGACTGCTATCTGAAGAGCTGGCAGCGCAGGCAGGGGCAACTAAATACACATCTGGATGGAACATTGCTATTACCTAACTCTGAAATTATTTTCAAATACTAGTCATTTGTTGCTTGTTACTGATGAGCTTCTCATTTGATGAGAGGCCAATGTTGTCAGATATTGGGGAGGGAAAAGTAATTTCTTGGAGACATTTGTTTTTTACATCATAGAGAAGCAAAACTAAAATTTATGACACTGTTTCGGTCAATCTGTTTCTCTGGAGAGCAAGCAGGAGATATGTCTGCTTATTTTACTCAGCTGGACAACAAAGTTGTGTGCTCAGTGTGCAGAATGAAGCTACAGTTCTTTCCACGGTTCTATCAGTACGATGAGGAGCCTTTTACAACACGGAACAAAGGAGCAACAACGAAAAATGCACCTAAACACTCATGTGACAACAGGAACAAATATAGCTGCTTTTGTGATGTCACTATTAATCAAGTAATTGGCTTAAATTATTCGACTTCAAATGCCCATCCCCCTCGTTTGTACTGTTTCACTCTGTTTTGAACTGTAATATTCATCTGTTCTTGCAGGCATTCTCTGTTCTGTTAGTGTGAAATGGCCTTCATGTGAAGTGTGACTAGTGAAGTGCATTTTTCTCTTTCACACAATTTTTCTTCCACTCTTGCTTTTTTCTCCCCCCCGTCCCTCCTCTCTTTGTGTCCCTTCGATTTTTTTGTCTTTTCTTTCTCCCAGTTTCTGGATCAGCACCAGTGCCCGCTTGCAGGCTTATTATGAAGGCTTTAATGTTCCATTTAACAGCAGTGTGTTTTGAGTTGTGTGTTTGTGTGTAGGTCAGGTAATGGGGTATGGGATCTGTTGGACAGACTAGGCCTCGCCACACACTCACTGACACACACTAACACAACAGCATTAGCCTTTATTAAGCCAGCTGTGTCGGTCCTCCTGGCTCTACCCTGAGTGGACAGAAACTGTCTGGCAATCAGCCTGTCCTTTGATGGCCGGCTCTGAACAGCCATATCAAACAGCCTTGGCGGCAAGAGTGAGCCAAATCAGGAGCGGAATAAGACTTAATGGAAATGTTAACAGGCTAATATCCATAGCTGTAAAGGCCAAAAAACAGTCACTTCAGGTTTTGACTGGCTCCTTTTGGTCATTAAATGGTGACTGTGTGCCATCTAGTGAAGATTTGTTTTGAAGATTATTATTTCTCTGATGTTTGGTGCTTTTACATGTGACACAGACACACAAGATAAAGCACAGACACTCTGATGGAGGAATTTCACATTCTCATCACCTTGTCCCACTTTCTTCTGTTCTTGGCTCCATTTTTACATAACAAAGTGTTTCATAACTTGCCAGCGGTAGCTTTCTCTCCCCCTCCCTCCCCTTTCACTCTTCAGCATCTGTCCTTCATCACTTTCCTGACACCTTTTCCTCCCTCTGACTTTCCCTCTCCCTCCCCTCCCTCAACTCTGTCCTCCCACATCATCCCTTCACATCTACGCGCCTCCTCCAGTTCCTAAAGAGGCTGGACTGATGAGCCCAGGCAGGGCCACACAGATGAAGGAGGCAGCACTCTTGGGAAGGAAGCCACATTGAATTTGTGCATAAAGAGTCAGGTAGCATCCCGTTCATCTTGGCAGCCTAGCACCAGCCCTCTGTCCCAAGGGGCCTTCCTTCCTCAAATTAGTTTGGCTTCTCTGGAGCAGAAGGCCAGATAGGGGCCTGGTTAGGGGAAACTGAGCTCTATCACTGGCACACTCCCTGTAACACTTCCTGTGTCACATTCATTTTACTTTGCTCCTCCACCTTTTCTTTCCTGTTTCCATTCTTCTCTCTCTTCATCATTTTGCTCATTGGCATTCATTCTACCCTGCTCTCTGTCTCTTTCTCTCTGTCTGTTAATTTCTCACTGCAGCAGAATTTACATGGGTGGGACCTTATTGCAGATATGCAGTTTTGCCTCCTGAACCGACTCTCTGTCTAACCCTGTCTTTCTTATCCACCTCCTATTTCTCTGTTTCTTGATTTCTCTGCCTCCCTCCACTCTCATGTCATCTCCAATCCACTGCAGTCTTGCCTTTCCTGTTAGAATTCATTACCTTGACTCCGCCCCTATTGGGACTTCAGTGCTGTCAGAGGTGTTACTCTTAAGAGAGGCTAGGACAGCGTCCTTGCTTTTTTCCTTCCCTTCCTTCCCTTTAATTCGGAAGGTCTGTCTTCTATTTTGCAGTTTAAAGCAAGCTATAATCAATGTTTTTTTTTTTTATTAATAATGGACATAATGACTCTGTGTAATGTGATAGTGGTTGCTCATAGTAATGAACCAACAGATAGGCTAATTATCACCTGTCTCTGCAGTCCCAGTTTTATTAAGGTTTTCAGCATCTTGAAACTCATTATTTTACAGCATGTTTCCACTGCCGCCTAGTGACCAAACAAATCAGTTAATGCAGCTTTAAGATGGATAAAATGCTGAAACTGATTGAGTCAAGCACAGTGTCAGATCTATTATTTGGTTATCAGTTCTTTTTGACCACTTTTAAATGTGCTTTAGGGCCTATCTTACTTATAATACCTGACTTCCTTTTGAAAATGTATGATTCCTCAGCTAGTTTTCTTTCATTTAGTCCTGCAAATATCAGTAAAGGCAGGATCTATTGACTTTGGCCAATAGTTGAAATATTAAAATAACAAGGGTAGACTCATTTCTTCCAAGTTGTTTGGCACTGACTGGAACCTGAATATTAACAAACAAAGCCAAAGAAGTAACACAAATTTCAAGAGCATCCTATTCGACAGTGGTGTGGTGGGTAGACCAGTTGTCTCCCAACTGGAAAGTTGAGGGTTCGAATCTTGGTGCCTGCAGTCAAATTGTCCTTGGGCAAGACAATGAACCCCCAAAGCTGCCTGTGATGGTGGCGCGTAAAGGTGTTGAATATATACATTCAGTTATCTTTGTGCGAGCAGACTAAAATAAGAATATCTCTTCTAGTTTTCTCTGTTCCCTTTACAAAGACTGTTACAACAATTGTTTACATAAGTCCTCAGAGAACAGCCTCCCTCAGCTGAGATTACGGACCTGCTCTAAGAGTTTTTACCAGAGGAGTCAAATAGAAGGTTGTATCTAATGAATCGTTCTGCTTCTTGCAGCCACCCACAGGGTCCATGGTCTGCAGTAGATGACGAACTACACAGGGGCTCAGCTGTCATCCACAGAGTTACTGCATTAACCTCTAACCTTGTGTTCATGTAGCGCATGCAGAGGAGCTTTAAGTTTTAGTCAGTACTGACAACACAGCTAATCCATATTTACTCAGTTATATACAATAAATGTGAGCCATTGATTTTGGAAGCAGATCCAGGTTGAGTGTAATTGATTTTTACTACATTCTGCATCTGAAAATGGCAAAAACCATGTTATTTACTTTTATCTTTTTCACTCTTGCCCTGTGGAATGGAAAGTGTATTTTATTGGGAGTATTACACATAATGTATTTGGCAAAACCTTGTGAACTTGACATGAAGCATTTTTAACAACTAAGAATGATTTGTGCTAGTGGCTCTGTGGTGCAGTGGTGACAACATGCAGACTCTGCACAGAAAGGCACCAGGTTGGCCTGGACCTGAAACCAGAATCTTCTTGTAATGAGTCAATGGAAACATGCCACCCTCCAATTAAATTTGATGAGCTAACTCAAATTTGATCGTAACACAGTGAGACTATGGGCTGCAGAGACCCAAAGGACTCATGAAAGCTGATAACTCTCAACAGTCATTTTCTTCCTGATTGTCACTGCTTTCATTAATGCTTTTTTGTATCATGTTTTTAATTTTTGTTTTATTTCTTTGTCTGTGACTTTTAATTGTACACAGGGCATTGCTGTGTAAATCAGCATATGCTCAGTCTATCCTGTATAAATAAAGAACATAACAATAATAATAATAATTTGAGTTTATACCATTTTTAATGGACATAAATTTTAAAACTTTAGGTCTGCATATGGAAACAGTATGAAAGTGCTGCAAATGGAAGATGTGAGGGAGAAGGGCCTGGAGTAGCTGGAGTACTTGTATTTATGTGTCAGGACACATCTGGTGTGTGAAGGTTTGAGTGAGTGAATGGCTGCTGCATGGCAGTGACCCTGACTTTCCTGTGCAGGAAAACACACTTCCAATCAGTAAATAAAGCCTACATTGTAATTGTTGTTGCCTATTTTAGAACTAGAATTTCAGGAAAGACTGCAGCCTGTAGATGGTCTGAGGGGACAGTTTTCCCAAACTAACCTATAAGGCAACTCTGCAAGCCACCTTACAGTACAGATGGTTACACAGACATTCACGTGAGCACAGATCAATAACATTTGCAAAGGTAGAGCTTAAAAGCACTGGATGGGAACAGGAAATCAAAGTTTACTTAATTACTGCAGGCATTCCATGGCCACCCATTTTAAAAGCAAATCATTCTCTGTCATTCTGTTTCCAGATAACCCCATCTGTTTCCATTAATCTTCCTCTTCCATCCAGTTGCCACATGATCTGGCAAAAACTGACAGAGGCCTCACTCATTTTTAGTAAGGTTTTATATATGACACATGATCTGCACCACTTTGCCACACCAGAGGTTTTACACTCTAATCTCCAGTTCATGACCTAACAGGCTGCACAACAACAGAGCACAAGTCATGCACTGGTTTTGGAGAGTAAAGGCAAATACAGCTTATTTATTTATGTATTTATTTTCTTTCTGAATACTGGTGTGCCTTTTGGGTGATGTTTGCATGGTGAGAGAATTAGTTTTTTGTTTGAACTTTATATTGGAATGTTCACCAATTTAATTAAGTGGAAGAAGTTGTCGGCACAGCAGCGTGGTGGTTAGCACTGCCACCTCACAGTAAGAAGGCTGCGGGTTCGAGCTGTGCAGAGTTTGCATGTTCTCCCTGTGGCTGCATGGCTTCTCTCCGGGTACTCCGGCTTCCTCCCACATGCCAAAGACATGCAGCTTAGTTGGACTGGCGACTCTAAATTTCCTGTAGGAGGGAGTGTGTGTGGTTGTTTGTCTACATGTCAGCCTTGTATTAGACTGTGACCTGTCCAGGTTGTCTTCCGCCTCTTGCCCAGTGTCAGCTGGGATTGGCTCCAGCCCCCCTCGTGACCCTATTCTGGAATAAGCAGTATAGATGATGGATGGATGAAACTGTCTGGCAGGTTTTACCAAACTGAAACTAGAGCGAATATATTACACATCCAGATAGTGATATTTGTATTGACACGTTACCTACATTTTCTCAAGTTTATCAAAGGTATTGGGTGAATGTTTTTTGCAGGGTGAGATTATAAAATGATTTTACAAGGAACCAACACTTTAAGAAATAATCAGAAAAAGTATTCTTATATTTCCACCTTTTACTTTTTCCACCAGTTCTTCCCTTACGGTGATGCATCCAAGTTCGCCCAGCATGCCTTCAGGACCTTCGATAAGAACGGCGATGGCACCATCGACTTCAGAGAGTTCATCTGTGCGTTGTCCATCACATCACGAGGCAGCTTCGAGCAAAAACTCAACTGGGCCTTCAACATGTATGATCTGGACGGAGACGGAAAGATCACAAGGGTGGAGATGCTGGAGATCATCGAGGTAACACAGCAAATGATAATGGGTAACACTTTATTTTACAGGCCTGTAAATTCCAGCTTATTTCCAAATATTTCCTAGGTAGTTTCCTGGAAAGAACCATGTAATTTGGTATTAATTATAGATAAAATGAGAAAATGATTAGTTGGCACACTTCTAAATGCTAAGCTAGCACAAATAACATTTCAAATACTAAATAAATAAATAGCAAATATTAACAGGTTTAAATTGAGCAGCTTCTTTCATGAAAATTCATTTAATGACCAACTAAAAATAGCTGTCAAAGATTTTTGTCTATGTTTCTGTGATTAGTAACATACTGTACTACATGGTTCTTTCCAGGAAAGTTTCAGAAATTATTAGGAAATAGCAGACCTTCTAAATAAGGTGTTATTGAATAAGGTGTTGATTTCGCATGTGCTACATATTTCTAAGGGAAGTCATTGAATCAGGTGTTAATTTTCTCAAATCCTTACATTCTAGTTAAAGGTACCAGTTATTTATTATGTTGCTCTTTCAAGTTAGAAGCAGAGATAATTACATGTTGGCCATAGTTCTCACATTTATAACATTATTTTTAAGGTTCCTCTCCTTGTTACAGTGCTACTGTGGGCTGACTCAGCTGTGCCTGCCAGGCCTGAAGATATACTAGTCTCTAACACAGAATATATGAAATAAGCAACAACAGGTTTAGAGCAGACTCATCTAGAATTTGTGGTATTTTTATATTGCTTGAGGGAGCCAGAAACCTGCTCCCTCTCTGTGGGTTCATTCCAGTTTCCTTATGGTATCATTGCTTGATCCTTGATCCTCCTGTGATCTAGAAATGGATCCAGGTCAGACAGATTTTCAGATTCATGATCTCATTCATTGTTTCTCCTGTTAACTTGTCTCAATGTTAATATTCAAGTCAGACTGAGAGAAGGAATTTTTTTCGTTGTTGAGCAACAAATACATTTTATTGGGTACTAACCTCATTTCTATTCACTAACATATAACACTGCAATCACTTTATCAAATCAGAAGCAATTTTTTTTAATATAGCGCATTTAAAACAACAATCTCATACCAAAGTGCTTCACAAGTATCTTAGCATATACATTAAAACATCACAACAAGATCCAAACAAATTAAAACATAACACAAGCAGAAACCAGGAGGAGGTTTAGATAGATAGATAGATATGATGTAGATAATTGATCAGCTTTTTTAATTTGGATAAAACTTATTTGATTATCTGCATACGGTATAAATAGAGAATACATTTATTTCACACTTGTTAAGCGGAAGCATGCAGAGATAACTAGTTCACAATCTGTTTTGTCATGTGGGAGGACATCAGTGAACAAAGCTTCAAGTGAAGGCTGTAGTCAGTGTGTGCTCCTGTAGTTATATAATAATAATACTAATACAAGCTCCAAGGTATCAAAAGACACTATAAAGCAGTTACAACCTACCTATGTCACTGCTTCAGATGACATGTGAAGGAAATGTGGATGTAGTAAGACTCTTGAAATGTACCCTATCTCTTCTAAACTGTCTTCTTTCTCCCCCGGCAGGCGATCTACAAGATGGTGGGCACAGTGATCATGATGAAAATGAACGAGGATGGCTTGACGCCCGAGCAGAGGGTGGACAAGATCTTCTCCAAGATGGATAAGAACAACGACGACCAGATCACGCTGGAGGAGTTCAAAGAGGCGGCCAAAAGTGACCCGTCCATCGTATTACTGCTGCAGTGTGATCTGCAGAAATAGGCCAGAGGGCAAGCAGAGAGCTCCACCAGCCGCCACGGACTGCACAGAAAGAATTTCATGTTCCATTCAGTTTGCAGCTATTTCCACAGAAAAATAATGCTTGGACTACCTTTCAATGGATCTGCTTCTTGTGTTTGAAACACTCGTGTGCATGAGAATGTTATTTGCTCTAAATAGATCTACACATAACATACAACAGTGTCCGTGTGCAAGAGTGCGGTTGCACACACACCACAAACACTCACACTACACACACACAAACACACAATCTCTCACTGCATATGAACACCTCACTTAAATAATATAGATAGATAGATAAATATGGATATATATTTAAATTATTTAAAGATCAACTGCCAAAATGTGAAGTGTGCAAAGTATTTTCCATACAATCTCATTTTATTGAAGCTTGCGCATCAGTGATGTGCTACATTGAATTTGCCGCTACTCTATTTATTGAACCAAGTTTACTGGCGCTAGCTGTGTGTTTCATAATACTGAGTAATGTCAGATGAACCAAATTCCTATGATAATGTATCTGCCTCCAATAAGACACTCTATCCATTGTCTCGAATATTAGCTCTAGCAGAGCTTGATTAGCGTTTGTCCAACTTCTCCTTCCAAAACATGCTTGTACTGTCAGTAAAAATGTAAATGTAGTTAATTTGCATGCTTTTCGGTTCTGCCTTAAAAATGTCCTCCTTTTGCATCCCGTAATCAAAGACAGAACGCCTTATCAAAGCAGCATAGTGACAGCTGGGGAAACAAGAAAAAATCATATTGCAGCAGGTCCTTCTACAAGTATCATTGTTTGGGATGTAATTTTTGTGATTGGGACTTTTTTTTCTTAAATGCTTACTTAAACTGTTGGAGCATGTTTCCTTGTGGATTATCTGTAGTAAATGTTGCTAAGAACTGAAACCCTGCCCCATCATTTTGAAAGATTATCAGAGATTAAAAAAAAAGGCTAAATTGATACATCATTTAAGCAAATGGACTAGAGACAAGTGAGATTAAATATTTAAATCAGGAGTCCCTAGAGAATGAAAGAATACACTTTTAGCTGGAGTTGGAATAAAAACTTTTTCCTCTATAGTTGGACAGCATCAAACCTAGTTATGACCTATGTGTCACCGTCACATCCACTTTTTTCCTGTTAGCTTGCAGGTTACATATCAGTGCAATTAATCCATTAGAGGGGATTTTTTGTAATTCTTTAAGAGTAGAAAAAAGGCCAGTGCAACAATGTCATATTCAGCAGAAGCTGAAGCAGCGAGAGGAGCAGTGAATGGTGTTACATTGTACACTGTAACTTCTAGAGGCGAGCCCTTATTGTAAAGCCATGTGTTTAATAGATTGAACAATTTGCCCTCCCCAGCATCCCCTATGTATTGATCTTACCTGTCAGTCAGTCTTTTTGTACTTTTTTACTCCTTTCTCTCCCCCATTGTACACGTACTGATACACACTCAATGCAGAGAAGAAATGATTTGGAAATAACCTGTTAAATCACTTGTATCCTTAATTTACCTGGCCCTGTCTCAAAACAGCACAGACACTTTCCAACGCTGCATAATACTTGTGGTGTTTTAAGAGCTAAAGGAGGCTAAAGGAGATGTGATGTGTCATAAAATACATTATTGCAATAAAGAACTAGCATTCCAGTCCATCATCATTTCTCAGCAGTGTAGCTTGTCCTCATCAAGGCTGTAATCTGAACTTCTTTACATGAACATCTTTGGCCAGACAATGTTTGTAATTACTAATATTGCTATCAAGATACCAAATGTAAGCGAAGGCAACCGTGTACAAGAATTCTTTTGTAGCATGTATTGTGTCCCTGACAACATGGCTGCACTACTCCCTGTGTTGTGATTTAATCTAATAAAAGAAACTCTATGGGCTCTTGTCTGGTCTTAAACTTCACTTCAAGAACAATTTTTTTCAAGCAATATCAGACATAGTTCTCATGTTATGGCTTCCAGGTGTTTAGAATGTTAGCACACCTAAACATATTTGCTAATAATGGGGTTCTGCAAAGTCACTCCCAGTGGTGGAAAGTACAGTATATATATTTATATTTTCCTTGTATTTAAGTGGAGTATTTAAAGACAAACTTAACATGCTTGTACTTGTTAGATGCAACTTCACCATTTAACTCAAATAATTTGACAGCTATAGATTTTATAAGCAAAGCATATTAGTGTCAAGAACACACTACAATGCCTCATTAGATATTAAACCACCTAAGTTAAAATTAGCTCCATCTTCACCAGCGAAAACATTGTCACTTGAACATTAATATATCAGTTATAATGAATGATTTCACACAAAATGTCACTCTCACAGGGACTACTTACAGTGGCAAAAACGGACTCCTTTGGAATGATCTGCATTTTTACACAACTGTATCTTAAAATATAGTCATGCTTTTAAAATACAATAATGAATAAACCAAATCTGTTTCAATAAGTATTGTTCTTTTGTTCATAATTAATAAATCATCCAAACCTTAAGAGCAAACCCCTCAGCTAACGGCATCCACAAAAATTAACTACTCAGTAGTTATCAAACATGGAGTCCGATGAAAGAAACCACATTGGAGATGTAGTTTAGAGCTACTTTCACCTTTAAACACCAAAGATTTTGAATTTGCTCCTTTGAACCATGCCTCATAAAAAAAAAAAGAGATCTCAAAAGACTTCCGATTAAGAATAAAGCTTAAAAGCATTACAAAAACATCTCATTGTAATCTTATGGCCGAACATTTCCAAATGGCTCACAGACTTTGTCTTGCTAGATGCCCGAGCACTTAAAATGTCAGACAATGGTGAAAAGTGTCAGTCACAATTTCCAAGGTGACATCTGGAAATATTTTCTATCTTGACCAACAATCCAAAATACAAAGATAACATATATACTGTTCACTGTCATACTTTAGACGATGCTAGGTAATTTTTTTTAAAATCAAAATAGTTCAGTCATGTTTCTGGCCCCAGTGAACACATCATCGCAAGTCATTTGAAGCTTCTGGACTGATCTTCGTTCAAGAGTGGACAGCATTTCCACTACTGTACACCTACAGTATGCAAACCATTGGACACAAACTTTTAAAAAAAGGAACATTTATTTTACAGAAACCATATACTTCAGATAGTTTATACTAATCAACTCAGACTGCAGACGGTGGTTAGCTTTAAATTAAAGGCTGTAGAAATATGTGATGCATGTGAAAAAGACTGTAAAGAAATTTTCTCTAGCAGACTGTGACCCTCCTACTTTGGAGGGTCTGTATTTATGCCATATTTCTCTTTCAGAAGTTTCAGCTGCTCTTCCTTCTTCTTCGTGTCCATTTTCTGGAAAGCCTGGAAATAGATTTGGTAAAACACAGGAAACTTAGAATGCATGTTCATTTTTCCAATAATTTAAAAATTTTAATCTTCATATTTCCTAAAGAACATTGGATGTCATTTATCAAATTATTAACCTGACCATACATGACCCGATACTATAATGCTCATACGTACTCTGTTTGCATTGTAGTAGAGGACCACCAGGTAACGGTTGCAGACATTGAAACCTGAGAGGTGGTCACAGGCGTTCTTGGCATCAAAGATGTCTTCATACACTACATAAGCCGTTCCTCTTGTTTCGGGTGTGTTCCCCCTGAGAAGAGAGGGGGAAAAAAAATAAACAAACACAGCAATTGGTTGAAAGACCATAATGTTGAGTCCTACAACTGTTTAGGGAAAGGTTAAAGGTGCAGTTTGTAAGGTCTAGAAGGATTTATTAGCAGAAATGAGCTATAGTATGCACAATTATGTTTTCATTAATACAAAATCACCAGAAAAAAACTTAACTTAGAATGATTCCTCTTATATTTACATAGGAGCAGGTCTCCTATCATTGAGACACCCATGTTGAACCGCAATGGTTTTAACAGTAGCCCAGAACAAACAAACCACACACTGGGCATGAATTTAATGTTTTCATGCTGAAGTAGCAGCTTGGATTGGGAGACATTTTGAAGACAAAGTAGTAACTTTCGAAACAAGAGAGAGCACTGTCATGAGTTAAGAACTGTAACTTGTTGAATGGAGGATCACAGTTAAACTTTAATACAAGAAAAAGGAGAAAATCATGAATCCACATAGTTAAAGAAGCAAAGATATGAAGAAATTGGATGTTTTAAGGTTCACTGTGGTGAAGGGAGCTGTCAATTGCAAAAACCAGGTCAAGCCAGCTGCTGTTCAATTTTTGTTGCACTTCTCCAAGGATGCTTGGAGTGGCCAAGATGGCCAACCAAATAAAATGGTGTTGCACATCTTAATGTGTGTGTGTGTGTGTGTGTGTGTGTGTGTGTGTGTGTGTGTATTCAGCCTTCTTGAAAATTTTGAACACAATGTATGAAAGCATTGCCAACATAGCAGTGTGCAACCTCACCACCAGATGTCACTGGATATCCCATAACCTGTAAAAGTGTTTGGAACAGTGAACACATTTAAGTCACCCATTAAGTCTTGCTGTCCCAAATTTGAGGGAAAATTCAAATCTATTAAGCTCATCAATCAAAGAACAAGCAAACCAATGTCTTACTAGGTATATTCAAACAATGATATAAAGAGGCTTATTTCAGGTCCACAGTGAACTGAACAAATAGTGTACTAATTTAAGCTTCTGAATGAAAATAAAATAAAATAAAAACTTACAAATATATAAAGGTTGTTGTATGGCTCTAAGATCACTGCATGAACACATGGTCCAAGCTGATCACACAGACAATCCATTCAGTTTAAATACACTTAATATCTCTATGTAATTCTTAGATGTAAGGATAGTTCTTAGCCATGGTCAGGTGACTAACATGACAAATATCAGATCAGATGTTTTCTCTTTTTATTCAACTGTAGGGGTGGCTACCCTAGCTCCCACACACCTCATCAGTCAACAGAACGTATATACAGTAAGTGTCCTTTGTCCTATTTAGGGCTACGGAAACGGTCCAGAATACAGGGCATACACACTTACGTTCTGATTTGTCGTATTGGGCCATATTTCCCAAAAATGTCATACATTTCCTCAGCTGTGATCTTGTAAGGAAGGTTCCTGATGTATAGGATCCGGTTCACCTCAGGAGGTAATCGTATCTGCAAAAAACAGACAAGTTAAACATGTTTTTAAATAAAGTAAACCACAAAACAGTTTATGAGAATGCAGCAGCGTTATACCAACAAGGAATCATGTCGACAGCTAAAGCAATTCATTAAAACAATAAAATAAAATACTATCCACACACAAACCATAGTTATACTTGCATATGTACATAGTTTCCTAAGTACTGAAACCACTCCTGATATATATATATATATATGATGATAAGTTTTAACACTATGAATTGTTTTGATTAGTTTGCGTGTTGACCGGCTAACCGTATGCTAATGCTAGCTTCTAGACAAACCAAGACAGCATTATGTTATATTCATCACAGAATACACCACCCATTTCCCCCAAAACTTACGTTAGCACGTTTCGCTGCTTGCATAGCCATTGTGTAAATGCTCTGTAAATAAGGCCGCTGAAAAAACACGCAGTTTCCGAGCTCTTCACCCTTAACGTCAAAATGGCAGCAATGCGGAATTTCCGCTTTTGCTCTTCTTTTTCCTTTTCCTCTTCTTCTTCTTCCTCTTCCTATGGTGTTTATTGGCGGTTTGCAAGCCAACCTAAGGTGCATTACCGCCACCAATTGGATAGGAGTGGTGATAAGAAATCGGATTACTCTGCCCTAATTCTAATAATTAAACATTTCAACTATAACAAACACCACTAATCTTTAATATAATCACTAAAATTCGCTCCACCAAATTTGTTCTTCTTAAATATTGGAATAAAAAAATGTGTCCACAGTATCTTTGTAAAATATCATCCAGATCAAATACCACCTTTATATCTATACATTTCTAAATAATCTCCCTCCTCTCAACCTCATATGCTATGCAGTATAATATAGCATCTTTTATAGATTCTTCCTTCCCACAGAAATGACATCTTCCATATTTTAAATAATATTCTATTTAGACATGTATCCCCAAACCGTAACCTGGATATTTCCAGTTTTCGGGATGGAACAACTGGACTCAAAATTAGGATTACAGTGGTAATTAAACCCTAACCCTTACAGTGGTAAATAAAAACATGGAAAGGTTAACTCCACTGTCAAAGTACTGATCTGCACTGCCAGGCTCAGAGTCTTGCATTCATGGATTAATAGGTTATGTTGGGTAAAATTATTGACAAAGTCATACTTTAAGGTTGATTCTAACATTTGATGAATTAAGAACTTAATTAGTAGAAGATTAACATTATGCTTGTTGATTAGTCAACCTGTGTGTTTACTTTGTTTGCGTATGGTAATTCTATCATAGTTAAGATTTAGTTTAGAGCACACATAAGTTTGCTTACTTATAAGAGGCCAGGGAATTTGGGGTCACTGGGACACCAAGGGTAATAAACAAGAGATTAGATCTAAAAGCCAACAAGAGGAAGACAACTTCAAAGGCAGGGCAATATACAGACACACACAGGCAAGACAGTTTAATTAGCCAAACGGGAAGCCATGTCACATATAGTGTAACAAAGAAAGAAGTGAGTGTAGGAATTCAGACAGTAGAATTTCCACCATCTTTAGGAAGCTGCTTTTCCCATTGGAGCAGAAAAGATGCAGGAGGAGGACGGATGGATAGATGGACCAATAGAACAGCACGAGAGGACCGGACCAGCCTACAATGGCACATTTGAAATTGTATAAAATCAACTGAATGGAGGAGGACAGTGTTCCTTCTCGTCCTGAAAACGAGTTGAACGGTTTTGCTGTTGAGGTCAGGGCTTCAGATAGAGATGGAACCCAGAGCTCTGTAAATTGCTTTATTCGATGGTCTGTTTAGTTATGTTAATAAATGTTTGGAAATTGATATTCGATTCTGATTATTCTTCATGAAAGGACACGCTGTAGTTACCTCTAGCATGGTGATTTGAAATGTTTAGTAATGGTGCATATACACTATAAGGGATACATCTGTTGTTTCATTTATGAAATCTTTCAATAAAAATACAATTTTAAGTCATTTTTCAAAGCAGGATTAACCAATTAAACCATAAAATATAACGTTTACTTCATTTTAACCTCTAGAGTCCCTGCGTCCTCATATGAGGACCGCACAGCTTGGGTTTCCAAAGCTCAGGACTCTAGAGGTTAATCAACTTTTTTTTATTTTCCCATTGTGACAGGGTTCAGCGGGGGGGAAAAAAAAAAAAAAAAAAAAAAAAAAAAAAAAAAAGGCGGAAAGTCTGTGAGCTATTGGCACGCGCTTGGTAAAGGATAGGAAACGTTACTCACTTGCTAACCTTTTCTTTTGCTGTAGAGTTTGTTTTCTGTCTTACTTTCGGAAGTTGTTGAACGGATTATCTGTCACATATGCATCTGCCTGTAGAAATACGCTGGAAGTGGACTAACATTAGCTAGCCAAATCTGCTAAATTTAAGATATTGGAAATAACGTTAGCAGCGAGGCAGCTGCTTGGATTTGCCGGTCTGACCTTGGTTGATAAATCTGTGTTAACGCCATCATCGAGTTCAAGAAGAATCGGCAGGATAGAAGAAAAGGGTGAGTTACTGCTAAGTACAGAATGTTTTAATCAAAACTGCAGAATCATTATCATGTTATCCACAGGTAATTTAGCACCTGCAGGCTGCCACTTCAGTTTTAATCCAAATGGTCGGTGTGCCGACGAAACATTAGCTAACGTAGTATGAAATGTTTAGGCAGTTGCTAAAGTAACGCTAGACAGCTACATCTGAATGGGACGTTTAGTTAGCTAATGTTGGCTTACATAATATAACCGAACTTCCAAGTTAGTCAGTTTTAAGTGTAAGTAAACTCTAGAAAAGTAGTGAAAGCAGCAGTTTTAATGAAGGAAACGGTCGTGTCAATACGACGATTAACCTGACTAATACAATTAAAGTCAAAATGTAGCTAAAGATATAGCTTGCTAGCAGTGGGTCTCATTCACCAGCTGTTTTTAAGAAAAATTTCTTCATAAAACCCACGAATTTTTCACAAAGATACTGCCATTCAATGCTGTCTGTCTTCTAAGTGTGTGAATCCTGGTCAAACCTCCATCTCAGCTGGGAAGAAGAACTCCCCTCACATATCAGACTGTGGCGGCACTTTCATTCCCCATCTGAATGGGACGTTTAGTTAGCTAATGTTGGCTTACATAATATAACCGAACTTCCAAGTTAGTCAGTTTTAAGTGTAAGTAAACTCTAGAAAAGTAGTGAAAGCAGCAGTTTTAATGAAGGAAACGGTCGTGTCAATACGACGATTAACCTGACTAATACAATTAAAGTCAAAATGTAGCTAAAGATATAGCTTGCTAGCAGTGGGTCTCATTCACCAGCTGTTTTTAAGAAAAATTTCTTCATAAAACCCACGAATTTTTCACAAAGATACTGCCATTCATCTGTGTTTTATTATTTGGGATTTGTTTTTAGGTAATCTACTTTAAGTTTATGCACACTCAAGAACACACGAATATTTGAGCACTGACCTGTGTGTGAAATAAGTCTTCAGTTCTGCAGTTATATAATATAGGATTTAAGTTACCATAATAGTTTTGCCATTATTAGTATTTGTTTAATATTTTCTCATTATTTTATAAAAAAAAATACAGCAAGCAATTAATTGTTTGTAAAGTATTAAAATTAAACTTTTACAGTGTGATTATTTGTAGCTTGGAATTAGGAAAAGCATTACTTAAAAGCCAAAGACGTTTGAGTCCATCCATTATCATCTGGTTATCCGGGATTGGGTCACGGTGGAAGCAGGTTCAGCAAGGTAGTCCAGGCGTCCCCTCCCCATTGACATAGTCCAGCTCCTCTGGTGGGCTTCTGAGGCATTCCCAGGCCAGAGGAGATACATAATCTCTCCAGCGTGTTCTGGATCTGCCCCGGGGTCTCCTACCCGTTGGACGTGCCGGATGACCTCCAGAGAGAGGCACCCTGGAGGCAGTGACGTGCGGTGAGGTTGACAGCTGGTGAGGCACTGACTCTTTTACAGTCAGATTTACAAATACAAATGAACCGTTAACAAATTGTCTGTTAACTGTATGTTTTATATCTCACATCAGCATTCTTCACACAAACGTGACCCATATTTAATTTGAGGTTAAAATTTATTCCAGTTGAGCTTATTTCTAACTATAAATAATAAAAGTTTATGGTCTTACCTTTACTTGTACACAAAATCCATTTGTCAGCTAGTATGTATTACAAACCCTTTTAGTGTTCGAATCCAATATTAAAACAAATGTTTTCAATAAAGAAGATCCTTCTGGACAAAAATGTCCAGACTGTCAAAAATGTTTTGATTGAAAGTCCAGATTTGCGAATTTTCTCAGCTTGGAAATGTAATCTTCCATTTTGATAAGGCGGATTGTAAAGGAAATATAAACACGCACGAAGAAGATTGTAGGTAGCACAAGAATCTGTGGGCTCACTAGCGCCCTCTGCCTTGAGGCAGGCGTACTGTTTGCCTCATCGAGTAACTTTTTTTACTGGGTTTTATGGTTAATCTGCGAGCCTAAACACGTTACAGAACTACATTTTATACATTATCCAGATTATGGCAAGGCAGAGCATATAATCAGAGTGTTTGAAAGCATTTTATTTGTGATATATAGAGGGACAGCGACATACTATTTGCATCGCATACAGTTTGTGAGGATTACACGATCCACCGAGAGACACAGCAAAGTGCTGCCTCATCGCGCATCTCCTCCATTTACTTGAACAGGACATACGGAAATTCTGCTATTCTTTATTGAAAAAAATTCCTTCAACATCGGATTTGAACGGCAAAAGGGCCTACAACACACACCAGCCGACAAATATTAACATTTATTATATTTTATGGTTAACTTTTTTTTCTTTCCAAGACTGACAGGGGAGGCTCTGCCTCACCTGCCTCCCCTGACCGCACGTCACTGCCTGGAGGCATCTGATGAGATGTCTGAACCACCTCAACTGGCTCCTTTTAATGTGAAGGAGCAGTGTTTCTACTCCGGGTTCCTTCCGGATGTCCAAACTCCCCACCCTGTCTCAGGGTTAGTCCGGCCACCCTACGAAGGAAGATCATTTTGGCTGCTTGTATTCGTGGATGTTATTCTTTTGGTCACTAACCCACTGGTTGCGACCATAGATGAGGGTTCGAGGGTAGACTGACTGCCTTTTGGCTCAGCTCCTTCTTCATCCTGCTGGACACATGCAATGCTGGTCTCAGTCTCAAGTTGACAAGGATTCAACTCATTTTCATACACAGCACTCATTAGACTTTGCTGTTAACAATATAACTACATTTTTCTTGCTCACAACAATTTGCTACAATCAGCATTGCTCAAGGTGCACAAGATGTTATGCGCTGCACACACTACACTCTCTCTTCCTGACCCTCTTTTGCTGCTTCAGCATCACTCGTTGAAGCCAGTAAATATTCAAAAGGAATCAGTTGGATCCCTAATCACACCAGTTGGCCTGATCAGCTTTCCCATGTGTGTTTTTCAATATGCTTCTGGACTGATGGGGCAAATATTCAGCATCAGAGTTTATGAACTCTCCTAAACTTTATCCACTTGCAGAGCAGTCCATATACATCCATGCTGTATACAGCTTGCTGACCTTGGGAACAGCTGTATTCTGGTGTTAGCTTAGCTATTCTTACTAGGTTGCTACAGTAATAATATATTAGAAGAGCTGGATCTCCGCAATTGACAGTGTTGTTTAAAGACACCAACCCAGAGAGGAGGAGCTCGTTGACAGCCCTTTGTCAGGTGTTTGTGTGAGAGAGATTAATATGTGTGTGTGAGAGAGAAATGGAGCTGAGCAAATATATGTGCTATGCATGGAAGTACATCAAAATAAGATTTAGCCTGTTTAAAATATATAAAATAGAAAATCTATGTGGCGGCCAATGTTGATATTGCGGCGACCACCACAAATAAATCAGTGTATGGGAAATGCTGCAGAGTTTGAAATCACTTTTGCAGAATGATTCTGCTAAAGTTTGAGTGTGTTTTTGTGCTGGTGTCTTGGCTGGTTTCATCTTGTGGTGGACAGCTGTCTCCCAAAGCTTTTCATATTCTGTGTGTGTGTGTGTGTGTGCTTATGATCAGGTTAGATTGGGATCAAGATGAGTCCAGACAATGTGGAAAATTATTTTCATGGTGCATTCTATGGCTGATGTTTATACATTCATACATTTTATTGTTTGGGATTAAAGTTTTAAACATGACACATACTTTGATCTTGAAGATGTTCATTGTTGGGATATCCAAAGCAACCCCGTGCTCCTGATTGAAATTCCTTTTTTGGTCGATGTTTTTTTGGTGATGGGCTATCAGCCTCCTCCTGTCTGCTATTTGTGTGTGTGTGTGTGTGTGTGTGTGTGTGGTGCCTGTTGCGACAGGCAGTCATGGAAGAAAGGTGCACACGCATAGAGTTTTTTTTTTTCTTCAGTACTGGTAATAAGCAAATGTGCATGGTATAATAACCATCACTTTTCATACCATGGTATACCACTGCAACCCTGCTCTGCTGCACGTGTGTGTGTATGTGTGTGTGTGTGTGTGTGTGTGGCACTAATTGCCAAGTCTGACAGGCAGTCTGTGAGGAAAGGAGATGCAAATGCATAGCATTTTTTTGATACTGGTAATAAGAAAATGTGCATGTTATGATAACCAGAAATTTTCATACCATAGAAAACCTAGAACAGAAGAGTCAAATAGTAATAGCTAATAGTCAAATAGGCATCTACATTTATCTGTTGCAAAAAGTTATTTAGTTCTTGACTATCTTAAGTAGGACATTTCTTTGAATTCTAGGCAAATTATTTTTTTTTTCAAACTGAAAAACATGGCTTAGTGTCAAACTGCTCAGCTCCCTTCACTCAACAGAAAACCTTTCCCCCTCTTCAAGACTCTAACAGTTACTGGGAAAATTAAATGAATGTAAATACAACAAAATATCCCTAAAAATATTCTCTCATTGCTCTCTCCATGGCATTATCAGCAGAACACATATTATGAGCCTTGTTTTCTTCCTTAGTTCTAAGTTAGCCTGGGACTAGGGTGGCTGGCTATCTTTTAGGGCTGACACTAAATTACTCTTTATCTTTGCCATTATTATTTGGGCACACAGGAGTGACTGACTCTGTGTTCCTTGGTTCTCAGTTTGTAAGGACCAGAAGCATCAGTACTTGAAGAGACCAGTGAGCTAGATTAGTGGATTGGAAAATATGGTGTTTATGTAGCGGCATTTCCTCTGTGTCTGTGTTAATTAGCTAAAATGAGAGCTGAATACACTTTGAAAATTGTTGGCACTTGGAAAATTATAGACAGTTATTAAAATTGCTTTAACATATTTTTAATGGGTGGCTTAATTTGTTATGCAAGTAATGTCTCCAAAAAGTTATATTGGAATGCAGTATTGTTTAATGTGTGTTTTTGTGTACTTGTATGTTTTCCAGGTAACATTCACTGCTACACAGCATTGTTGATGAGAAGTGACAAATTATGGATAGTGTGGAATTCATGAAGCTGTCAAAATGTCTTCAGTCATAGGACTCCCTGCACAAGGATCACATATAACAATTCTCATAACAAGGGTCAACTTGCATCCTCTTTGTGTGCTTGTGGAGTTTTGGGGGAATTTTAGACCGGAGCAGACAGCAGAATATGAATGTCTGGCCAAAGACATTCAGTCTCCAGGAAATGCATTTCAAGAGTTTGAAGGAACTCCCGGAGACCAGTGCTTGGTTCAGATAGATGGTACTTGGCACAGGTCCCGCATAGTCTCAAAAAATGGCTCAAAATACAGTATGTACCTCATTGACAAAGGGATGACATCTAGCACCACTACAAATAAGCTGGCATGGGGTAAGAAGGCGCACTTCCACTTGCTACCTGAAGTGGAATTTTGTGTACTAGCTAATGTTTTACCACTTTCACCTGAGAACAGATGGTCTCCAGTCGCTCTTGAATTTTTGAGATCTTTCACTGGGAAATCTGTGAAGGCACATGTGCAAGATGTACTGGTTCCCCACAGGACGCTTCTTCTGCACATCCCTTGTATATCCAAACAAATGTATGAGATGGGATTTGCCAAGAAGCTATCTCCAGACATGTTCCATGACTTTGTACACATATCACTGCTGTCTCCTAGTGGAGCTGAAGTGTCAACAGAGACTCAGCTTTCAATGCGAGAAGTTGAGCAACTGCACAAGCAAGTGCTCTTCATGTACCCAGAATTGCCGGCGGGAGCTATGGAGACTGTCATTGTCACAGAAGTAACAAATCCACAGCAGATCTTTTGCCAATTGAAGGTCTTTTCACTGGAGTTGAGGAAACTCTCAGAACAGCTCACACAGTGCTGTGAGGGCAGAATGGCCAGTTGCACTGTAGGTCCAGAAATGGTTGGTTTTCCTTGTGCTGCGAAAGGAAATGATGGCAGGTGGTACCGCTCTGTTCTACAAAAGGTGTTCCCAACTAACAAAGTGGTGGAAGTGTTGAATGTTGACTATGGAACCAAACAGTTTGTTCACGTGAAGAACATAAGACCACTAGCTGGAGAGTTCTTCAGGATGCCTGTTGTAACTTACCTCTGTTCCCTCCATGGAATCATTGACAAAGGGGTTGGATGGAAAGCCAGCCAGATTGACAATCTCAGGACCCTTCTCCTATGTAAGACAGTGATTGCCAAATTTGAGTATCGGAGCATATCTGAGGGTGTTTACTATGTTACACTCTATGGGCATGAAAACACAAACCTTAACATCCTGTTTGGGGCCAAGGAAAGCAGTTTGCTGCAATGTGAGACCTCACTTGTAGATTATGCCCTCTGTAGCACTGCATATGGCCACAGGCATCCAAACGAGCAAGAAAGAATCCAAAGAAAGATGTTAACTCCTGGGAAGACTGGAGAGGAAAAAGAAGGGAACGGAGTATTAGACGAGTTTCCAGCTGAAGAACTCCCTCTGAATTCCTCACATATGGCAATTGTTCAGCATGTTTCCAACCCATCAGAGTTTTGGATCCAAACACAGAACTATGCCATTGAGTTGGAGGAAGTGATGGATAGTATCAATCATTTATATGAAGATTCAGATGATCTTGTGAGAAATCCAAATGTTGGGCTCTACTGTGCTGCCAAGGCAAAAGATGGTGATTTCTATAGGGCAACTGTATCTGAAGTTGGTGAGATGCAAATCAAGGTGTTTTTTGTCGATTATGGAATCACCGAAGTGGTTGACAGGCTTAACATCAGGATTCTTCCTGAGAAGTTAAAAATGCTGCCACGGCTTGCACTGAAATGCACCCTGGCTGGTGTCAGACCTAAAGATGCAAGTTGGAGCCAAGGTGCCTCTGAGTTTTTCATTAAAGCAGTCACAGATAAAGAACTAAATATACATGTGATAGCAAAACATGATGGCAGCTATGTTGTCCAGCTAACAGATCCAAAAGCAAAGGGAGAAAGCGATCTCAGTACACTGATGTGCAACGCTAACCTTGCTGAAAGAGCCGAAACCCATACACAGCCCAAAGCCAAGATGACCATGCACCCTGCCATTCTGTCTCTTGCAGAACATCCAGATGCAAGAATCTCAGGTGTATACAGGAACAGTGGGATATCATTCCAGACCCAAAACACTCATGGGCCTCCCAGTAATGAAAACAATCCTACATTCAAGGAGTTCAGGGTTCCCATTGGAAGTTTCCTCGATGTCAACGTGTCATGCATCATAAGCCCAAATGACTTCTGGTGCCAACTAGTGCAAAATGCAGGGCACTTGCAACTGCTTATGCATGACATACAGGCTCATTATGAAGGTAGTGAGTTTCAGGCTTTTGCAGGAACAGCTTGTGTTGCTCGCCACCCTGATAATAAAATGTGGTACAGGACCCTTGTACTTAAAAAACATGAAACACCTCATGTGGATGTGTTGTTTGTTGATTATGGTCAGACCAAGACTGTCTCCCTCTATGACCTGAGGAAGATATGCCCAGATTTGCTCACTCTACCAGGACAAGCTTTTCGATGCAGTCTCATAAACCCTCTCAATCCCTTATCTGTTACAAATGAGTGGCACGAAGAAGCATTAGCAAGATTCCACAACTTTGTTAAAAGTGCTACATCCAACTTTGTGATTTTAAAGTGCACCATATATGCTGTCATGTACAGTGAGCAGAAACATGTTTACAATGTTGTGGATCTAGAAACTCCCTTTGAGAGTGTTTCCAACAGTATGGTCAATCTTGTCCAAAGTACACCTCCCAAGAGAGCCTCTGGACCATCTTTCCATCTTGACACATACTGCTACTCAACGCACAATGTCAAAACAGGGACAGAGGAACAGGTCACAGTGACATGTGTGAACTCTGTCAGTCATTTCTTCTGCCAGCTTGAGAGAAATGCTGATATACTGAAAGATCTCAAGATCAAAGTGAGCGATCTCTGCCATCAGATACAAAATGTAATTCTCCCAACAGTCTTTGGAACACTGTGCTTTGCTAAGTACACTGATGGGCAGTGGTACAGGGGACAGATCAAGGCCACAAAGCCAGCAATCCTAGTTCACTTTGTTGATTATGGTGACACTATTGAGGTGGACAAATCTGACTTGCTCCCAGTTCCCAGAGAGGCCAGTGACATAATGTCTGTGCCTGTGCAAGCAGTTGTGTGTAGTCTCTCTGACGTCCCCGCCAGTGTTTCCAGTGAGGTGAACAGCTGGTTTGAAACATGTGCAACAGAACGTAAATTCCGAGCACTAGTAGTGGCCAGAGAACCTGATGGAAAACTTCTGGTTGAGTTGTATCACAGAAACACTCAGATTAATTCAAAGATCAAGAAGGTGTTTCCGATTGAGATGTACACAGAAGAGCGGGTTGTCTACCAGAGGCAGAAATCACTCGAAGCTTCAGCAAAACATGCGCAAAAGATTCCAAAAGCTAGCCCAAAACAAGCTACAGAAATGGAAGTTTGTGTCAAGAAAAGTAGTGTATCTGTCCTGAAACCAGCACATCGAGTGAAAGATGAGCTAAAATTTGCAGATCTGAATCTGCAGTCTGTACCAAAGCCATTGCACCACATTTGTGAAAACCTTCAGAAAGGTAAACCTTCTCCGTTTGAGATGTACAGACCTCCTCATCAAAGGACACAAAGTGGTTCAGAACCAACAGGTGCCCTTGTCACCCCCAGAGAAAATCTTACCACAGATGCTGAACAATTGATCAATTCCAGGTCACTTGGCCCCGAATCACAGAAAGAAAGCAATGCTGAAAAACTCCCTAAACTTGCAGACTTACCCTCAAAATCTATCACAGTGGGTATGAAAGCAGATGTTTATATCTCACATTGCAACAGCCCATTGAGTTTTTATGTTCAGCTTGTCAAAGAGGAGGGTGAAATACTCTCCATTTCAGAAAGTCTTAATGATTCCAGATCAACCCCTAAAACCAGTGGCTTTAAAGATGTGCATCCAGGTGACGTTGTTCAAGCAGAGTTTGAAGATGATTCCTCATGGTACCGAGCAGTTGTAAGAGAAATTCACACCAGTACAATGGCTCTAGTTGAGTTTGTTGATTTTGGTAATACAGCAATGATGCCAATTTCCAAGATATGGAGTCTGCCTAAGTCTTTGTTGCAGCTTCCTGTGTACAGCATGCACTGCATGCTGAGTAGTGCTGCAGCTCTTGCAAAGGAGGAAGTCCTTGATCCAGAAGTGGTGTCAACTTTCAAAGAAGACATTGGGGGTAATGGAGAAAAAGTGCTCAAGTGCACCTTTGTCAGGAAGTCAGGATCTGTGTGGGAAGTCAGTCTTGAAGATGGTGATGTACATGTTATGTGTAGAGTACCAACTAGATGTTCAAATGATGGTTCTGAAATCGTTTCAGAAAAACTTGAACAAGTTGGGGAAGAACCTGTCCAGAACTCTGACATAGGGCAATTGCTAGAGAACTCAGCGGAATTGCCACTGAACCTCTGTTCTCTACATTACTATCAACAAGAGTTTTTAGAGGGACAACAATTAGAGGCCTACATCACAAGCATAAATGATGTTCAGAACATTTGGTGTCAGTGTGCTGACTCAGAAGAGCTTGATAAGATAACATTAACTGTCTCAGACATTGGTACTGCAGCTGATCACAAATGTGTAGATCCAGGCTTTCTCTCCCCTGGCAGCCCTTGCATTGCTCTCTTTTCAGATGATCATCTTTGGTACCGTGCAAAGGTCATCGACAAAGATGGAGACAGTCTGTCTGTTCTCTTTGTGGACTATGGAAACAAGTCTCAAGTCAACATTAGAGATGTGAGGGAAATGGCCCCTGACTTGGTGGAAACTCCTCCACAAGCATTTTTGTGCAAACTTGAAGGCTTTGATTCATCCTGTGGTTATTGGGATAGTGGTGCAGTAGATGAGTTGTACACACTTACTGCAGACAAGTTGCTACAGTTGACTATCACTAGAGTAGCAAGAGATGAAGAAAAAATCAAGTGCTTTGTGCAGATGCAGTGTGATGGCCACGTGATAAACGAGGTGATGAAAACCTGGTGGAAGAGCTCCACAACAGAAAACACACCTGATGCTGTTAGACTGATGACGTCCTATGAAATACCACTGCAGTGTGACTCGGCTGTAGAAGAGGCTGCACTACCTGAGGATCAACTAGAGTATCTGGAAAGCCAAGAAATGGATACTGCTGTAACTCACATTCACCCTCTGATAGACCCTAGTGAAGAACAGCTCAGTGATGAGGTGTTTGACCTTCACACTGCAAATGAAGTCAAACTAGCAGGTAGTCCAAAGACCAGGAAACCCCCTGAGGATTCTGTTCATTTGCAGTCTTTTGCTGAGTCCCCTAAAGAAGAGAGGGAGCAGAATTTGTCAGAATATGATATGGCTGTTGGATCTCAGGAAAGTGTTTCCACTGAAGTACTGAACATAGTCCCTGCTATGGTTATAAATCGGACTAAACCCAAAGAGATTTTGTCATGTGATAGTGTTATAGAAGAAACTATGCCATCTCCACTTAACAAAGTTGACCAAGGTTGTGACAAGAATGTTAGCGAAACTGACAAAGGCTCAGAAGAGAAGGGTGCTTCAGTGATGGACACTATTGGGCCGGATGACTTAAATTCTCTACTGGATGAGAACTTCAACAAGGCCACAGACAAGTCAGAGTTCGCAACAACAGACTTGGATTCCTCAGTGGAAGAGATGAACATAGGAGGCAGCTTTGACATGGTTTGTTCTGGTAAGCAACACATTTCCTCCTTTTGCCTATGTTTGGCTGGTGTGCTTTATTACACATTTCTTACTAATCACAAAAGGAGGAACAAGCAAATAAGTTCATGGAAATTATGTTAATTTGGAAAAGAGTAACAATTAGCTAATGTTGTATTTGCTTGTAACTTTTAGTTGACTCACAGCTGATTTTCATCTGTTGTCTAGTTGTGGTCAATGATTGTGTTAAGGTAAATTTGCATTTGCTGTTTGTTTTGTTTTGTTTTTTCCCCATACTTTCTTTGGATGTCTAGCTCCAAGTAAGGACAGCATTGACAGCGAGATTGTGCTTGTAAGAGACAGCTCTCCTACCAGAGTGGCAACACCGCAAATGGTAAATTATGAGACAGTGACATTGCATACACTTATGTATACTGTATGCATATACTATATGTGTAGATTTTGACTGTTCTATGACTTGAGTGTGCTGTCTAATGTACATATGAGTAGTCAGACTTGATGAAAACTAATTGAGCATTGTCTTCTTCTAAAGCAGGGGTGCTCACACTTTTTCGCCTTGTGAGCTACTTTTCAAATGACCAAGTCAAAATGATCAACCTGCATTAAAAATACTACGCGCGCGCACACACACACACAAAATAAATGTGTGAATGAGTGTCGTAGTTTTTATTAACAGTCTGAAAGTGCCGCTCCACATTTCCCTTTGGAATAGTGATGGTAGATTGGTAGATTAAGCAAACGCACTTCGAATATAACGTCGCAAAAAAAGTCCTCCCATTCCACGAGATGTTTTCGGTACGTTTCTGGTTTCTTACTTGATTCGGCTCCCCCACTCATTTTACCCTTTAGTATAAATTAATTCCAAGGCTGACAAGGTAGTTTGCTCACTGGAGTTTTGCAGTAGCTCGTGCGGTTGGCTGTGCATGCTTGGTGACTCGTGTGTCAGAAAAGACAAGATCTCAGACTGGCTGCCCTGCATGTCAGTCAAGTAGCAAATGACATAGGGAGGATGGGTGGTAGGCTATATATGAATGATTGTCACTTTCTGCTTTTCCTGTTATGGGTCGCCACAGTGAATCGTCACACGGACCATTCGCATGTTAACATTTGGCATGTGTTTTACGCCGGATACATCTAATTTATTTTTGAATGGCACGCGATCTACCAACACTGCCTTTGCGATCTACCGGTCGATCGCAATCGACGTATTGAGCACCCCTGGTCTAAAGGCTTCATGTGAAGCTGTTCTTCACAAGGAGTGCACTGATCTGCATGAGGCAGTTGATATGATTTCTGAAAATTCAGAGCAGGTACCTGAAGTGGGATGTATTGCTCCACAGAACAAGGAAAACCTTTAAAAGGGATGTTTAACAAAGAAAAAAAATCCTCTCAGCTAGAAAATTATGTAGCTAGATAGGTGAGGTGTTGAGATTTAGAGTGTTAAACTACAGTATACTTTATTGCTGTACAAAGCAGTTAGTCTTTTAGTGCTCAGTGTGGCAAAAAAAAGACATTTTAGAAGTGTTTATTCTTCCCTTTTGTTTTCTTACAGATTCAGGCCAAGTTGCTGCCCTCACCTGTGATTCCTGCGCAGCAGTTGTCTGGTGAGTGGTTCCTCTTTCAAATAACACAACACTCCATAGGTTTTGAGTGTTAAAGACGAGAGGCACAAAGCAAACATCTTGCATGAGGTGAAAGGACAGAGAAGGTCCATGCAGGGGCTGTAGAAACAACATGGAGTTAGTAGTTGTTGTTTGCCTGCTGTGTTGGCCCACTCAGCAACACGGTCAGCAGTAGGAGTCGGGCCAGCAGTGGCACAGTGACTCACAGGTCATGGAGGCATTTAAGGTAGTTTAAAACCTTCATTGCTGCAATTTGTGTCAAAATCTGCATTCCTCCCTGTGTTTCCTAATGTCCTTCATGGTTAAACATCAGTAAATCTGCTCCTTATAACTTCAGAACTGAGAATCAAGTCCCATATTGTTATAAACTCATTCTCTTTGGTTAGATTTTTCTTTTTGAGAGACATCTGTTGAAGATTTGTTTTCCAAATTTTCCAGTAAAAGGCAGATGGGTCCATATTTTAGGGCAGTCACTCCTCTCTTTATCAGTTAGAGGTTTTAAAGAACGCAGTTTTTTTTAATGTTTTCATCAGTTGTTCTAAAAGGAGAGCCATTCCATGCCATAAACATTTTGATAAGGCGCAGCACCTGATTTAAATTACTGGGACTGCAGAGTTTGTGGGCTCATAATACAAGGCTTCTAAATCCAAGCGATTTTAAATTTCCAAGAAAACCCCAAAAAATAGACGGCACCTTTTGGTTTATACTCACTTAGTTCCAGTCATGTATACAAGTTGCGTACAGTCACAATAAAGAAAAGTACATTGCCATGTAGGAGTTGTTTTTTTTTTTTTTTTTTTTTTTTTTGGAGCATTGTTGTGTTTTTAGATGCTTCCAGAGAACAGGAAATTGAAGCTGGAGATGGCATCCCACAGGAGGCGCTGCCATGTGTGACATCACATATCAAGGTAATGCAATGGTAATATAGTACCTATAAGGCAGTTTACCTTTGGTACTTCTGATGGATAAATATGAGTTTAACATGTTTAACTTGTCTGTTTTAGATTGACTTGATGACTGAAGAGGAAACCTTGGCTCATCATGAGGGTACATATTAAAGTTGGTTTCTATCATGCCATTTAAATTGTTTAGACACTTCAGGCTTTGTTCAGATTTTTTTCTTTGAATGCCTCCATGCCGGATTCAGGCATGAGCTAATTAGATTTTGATGGTTGAATGTGTAAGGTAGGTGACCTCACATCTGTCCCATTCCTGTGAATTTGACTGGTTGGTGGAGGCACTGAAATGTAAAGTGGTAATTCTATTTTTTCTCATATTATTGTGTACATACTAGGGGCGTAAAGGTCCAAATATTTGTACTGAACTTTAGGACTTAATGCCAGCTTTCAGTCTTTAATAGTAGTAGGTAGCAGTAGGCTTGTTTTGCGTGCAACCCACATTTTTTTCAAATCTGTTCCCACATGTACATATTAAGCAGCAGAACGGAGCACAATAAACACACACAGCATGCTGAGCTTAGCCAGGCCTCTGGCTACGAACATGAAGACCAATGCAAGCAAAAAGACATCCCTTACCATTAATTTCACCTGTTTGAGAGCACTTCATCTTCCTGTGAAGTACAACAATGGATAAGAGGTCTTATTTATTTACTGTTTGTTGTGCTCCGGTCTGCCACTTATTATGTTTGTTCAGTGGTGAATGTTTTTGGCAACACGTCAAATTTGGTGACTCCTCTGAAGCAGCACCATGAGAAATTGAGTATCACTACTGCAAGGAAAACACAAGCTCAGTGCAAATGTTGCTCCCTTCATCATTTAAACTGCCTTTCTCTAGTTATTGGAGCACTTAAGAGGCCTAGTAACAGCTTGTAGCAGTATTCTATTTTTAATGTATTTTTAATATATTTTGTTTCATTTAAAATGTAATTTTATTTTTCTATTTTGTTTATTTTTCCTTATTGTACTGCAAATGAACCAACCCATGATTTCTGTGTACCCTTGCACCCCTAGTACATAGTATAGGTGAAATTAACATGGAGAAGTACAAACAAGTCATTTTTGGAACCAGTAGTTCAGCATTTATTCAAAAGCATGGTAGGTCAAATCATTTTATTATTTTGGCGTTCATTTTTTAGCCTGCTGGACACTATCTGAATATGGGATAAGAGACTTTTTGGTTATTCCACTGCTCATAAGTAACAAAGCACTGATCATGTGTCTGATCATTGTTTCTATTCACCCTGTCTCTGCAGCCTTGCTTGCTGACATTGATACAGCAGCCAGCAAGCCACGAGCCTGCACAGTTCCCCCTCCAGATATGGTAATGGATGTTAATGCAAAGAATTATACATTAAACTCCTAAACTGATTTCTGAAATGTCTTTTGCCATTTTTGTTGTTATAAGGATGAAGAGGTGGCCTGTTTTGTTGAAGAGGCCTGTTTGACAGATGTCTGCACAGGTATTAGACTGCTGTCAGATGAACAACTAAAAATGCACCAGAAATACACTTTTTTTTTTTTGGTCTGTAGTGAATTATTGGTGATCTTTGCCTTTTGTTTTTTCCTCCTTTTACACTGCAGTTTCAAATGAGCCAAGTGACAATGTTAACGTCACCAGTGCGAGAGAAGTGTGTCTCAGCAGGATGACAGCAGAGCAAATGGTAATTTGCATCACATTGTTTCTTCTTGTGAGGTATTTGCAGTGTTTTTCACTGGGAGCTGCAACTCTGGGGTAGTTGCAGCTCAGGATCAATAAAACACAAACTTCATTTAAACTTCAGGAAGCTCTTCCTGGGAGAATAATCAAACGAGGTATAAAATGCATTTGTTGTAGTAGCAGTACTGTACATAAGAATGGAAACCTTTTAATCATTGTACACTGGTTTCAGAAAATGTTCTGACCCCTTCACTTCTTGACTAATTTATGTTGTAGATTAAAAATGAATGAAACTGCTCTTTTGACAGTCAGCACTAAAAAACACATTATGACAATGTGATTCATCTTGTTTGCTTTAATTATCTATGCGATGTCTACAACTTGACTGGAGTCCACTGAATTAATTGGACATAGTTTAAAAAGGCAGACATCTGTAAGTTCCACATTTCACACAGCATGTCAAAAACCAAACCAAGAAGATCCACAGATTCTCTATAGACCTCTGTGGCAGTTGTGAAATGGAAGAAGTTTGGAATCACTAGAGTGTTTCCCAGAAAAGGATGATTGACAAATCCATAGCTTTATTGTAATTTCAAGAGACAGTAGATAAAGCGTAAACCGAGGTGACCCAATAGTCAATGTAATAGAACTTCAGATGTCCCCTGCAGAGAGGGGAGAACTTGCCAGAAGTCAACCATCTCAACAGTGGCCACTTTGTGTAAAAGTGTAAATCCATATGTACGCCCGCTTGAAGTTGGTCAAATGGTATTTAAATGACTGTGCAAAAAGTGAAGGAGTCTACCTTCTGAAACCACTTCTGTTGCGCTTGCAGTATCTTTTGTTTTTCTATGTATACATACATTATTAGATGTTTGCCTTAATATATATCTGAATGTTAATCATTTCCATTTAATAAAACTGCTTATTTTTTTCTTATATTAAAACTGTGCCATTTCTTAAATTGTAGGTCCAGAGCAAATCATTTGGTGAGTCATTTCTAAGACCTGTTGCACAAAATGTAAGATGGGCAATAATAAATACCACAGTCTTACTTACAATGTTAATATGTTAAAACATTAGGGTGTATGTTGAGGGAGAAGCTATTATCATAGTGTACCACAGAGGGAGTATGTTTTGTGCTTTTACCACTGGACAGACATCTGGTTCTTAGCAAGGACTCCAAAGCAACTCATCAGCATAGTTTACAGACAGGTCCCCTGGGCCCAGACACATTTTGTTGTTTGTCTTGTTGTGTGATTACAGTAGATAGTGTGTGACTGTGATTATCTTCCCAGAATCCCCAGAGAATGAAATGGAATTTGGAGACCCTTCTGTACAGACTGAGGCCATTCCTAACAAGGTAAGGTAGAACCACATTTCTGTCCACTTTCAGAGCTGTTTTCAGTCGCAAATACAAAAGTGATTTTGCTTTGAAACTGTTTTCATTGACTGTTTTCATTAGACATGTAAGCAGGCTTACATGTCTAATGGGGAAAAACCTCACAAATCGTACACCAACATCAAGGTGTAACCACACTGGCTGGGTAAATCTGTTTAACAGTATAGAAACAGTGAAAACATTGTGAAGCACAATGTAGAACAAAGACAGTGGTAAAATGAAGATTATGTCTATGAATCTATTGCCCCAGTGCATTCTGAGAAGGGTCCAACACACCTGCCTCAAGCAAATGTAATCACATGATCAACACCAGCTGATCTAGCATGGATTTCATCATTTCCCCCCAACTCATTTTTTATAATTTGGAGAAAAAAACACATTGTTATTGATAACTTCATCCAGAATTAACATATCAATCCTTAAGATGATCAAAGTACCAAATGGAGATTTAGCAGAATTATTTTAGTCTGATATCTGCATGTTAGCCTGGCTTAGTTAATCCACATGTAAAGAACAGGGTCCATGTCTGTTTTAGAGAAGACTGAAGTCTCAGTTATGTGTTGTGTTGTAGGGTAACTCGATGACTGAAGTTGAAGAGGGGGCGTGTTTAACAGAGATCTACAGAGGTATTGGACTCGATGAACTACAAAATGTGCCAATTCATTTACAGTTAAACATTTTATTAATAGCCAAAAAATGTGCTCCCATTGTTTTTGTTTTTGGAGAATGTCTATATTGAATTTTATTTTTTTTTTTAAACAAGGGTTTACATGCTGGACAGTAAACATAATTCCAGACTAGATCATGTTCTGCTGGTGTGTATGCCTGAATATACTGATATCTCCTTGCTTTTTCAGACCCTTTGCAAGAAGCTGGAACAGTGGACAGCGAGCAGCTGGTGCATACACCACCCAAACAAAAAGAGGTAACCACTCAAAGAATTAATAACTAATATTCTGATATGTTCACAGGGTTGATTTCCAAATGTGAATACAGTAATAAATCAAATCAAACTATTTACCAAGCATAAAAATATGCAAGGAATTTGTTTTTGTGTATGTATCCACAGTAATAACAACAGTCACACATGATTTAAAAACCAGCAAACATAATTTAAGAACTAAATCCAGGTGCTATATAATAAATCTGAATCATATAGGTATGTTATCAGCCCATGACAGTAATATCATCAGCAAACTTAAATAATGAGTCGTCATGAGAATCATCTGCATAGAAGGAATACAGCAGTGGAGATAAGCAGCCCTGTGGAGCTCTGATGTTCACCATTTGTAGATCAGAAAAGTGGTTATTGATTTGAACCACCTGTTTCCCATTTTGTAGGAAATCGTAGATAAAAAAAACACCGATTAAGTTAGTTCAGCTGCAATCAGCTTATATAAAAGATTTTCTGGAATAATGCAATTAAAGGCTGAGCTGTAATCTATAAATATTCACATGAATGTGTGAAGAGACTTCCGTGATTGTTGAGCATGTTAAAAAGACGCAATGACACTGCATTTATCTGATCTGTTTGGAAATCATGGGTTGATTCATTTGCAGTACAATAAGGAAAAATAAACAAAAGAAAAATATAATTATATTTTAAATGAAACAAAATATATTAAAAATACATTAAAAATAGAATACTGCTACAAGCTGTTACTAGGCCTCTTAAGTGCTCCAATGACCAGAGAAAGGCAGTTTAAATGATGAAGGGAGCAACATTTGCACTGAGCTTGTGTTTTCCTTGCAGTAGTGATACTCAATTTCTCATGGTGCTGCTTCAGAGGAGTCACCAAATTTGACGTGTTGCCAAAAACATTCACCACTGAACAAACATAATAAGTGGCAGACCGGAGCACAATAAACAGTAAATAAATAAGACCTCTGTTAATAGTTAGTAACCCCAACAGAGTTATTTTAGCTTTCGCCAATGAAGCCAGTTCAATATTTCCCCTTGCCTGGTCTCTTGCAGTTCATAGCCATATAAACATAGGTCTCTGGGACAGATGTCTTCTGACTATATGTCATACTATGTACTACATGTGTGCTTTAGTCCATGTCCTGTCGCACAGCTTGTTCACAATCACAGCAGGTGACTGTAGTAAGTCAGCAAGTCCAAATTCCCGAGGACAGAAGGACACTGTACTCTCAACGTGCAACTTGAACACCAGCGTCCTTGCTGACTCTGCTCTGAATGAGATGTAGCTTCCTGCTAAGGAGAGTTTGCTTGGTCCACTAGTGGGTCCTCACAGCTCTGAAAAAACATCAGTGGACATTTCAAATTGGCATTACTTTAATAGACTGACCACATATTCTCAATCTAAGTAGTTACTTTCTCATTGGAAAAAATAGCAAAACTCTATAAAGGCCCAGGGGTTTGTTTCTACATGTGTGAATACTGAGCTAGCGGAAGGGTCTGGTGCTGTAAAGCGTTATGCAGTTCTCACGAGAGGCTCCCTGGACGGTGATCCAAAGTTACATACAGCAATATTGCACAAACTCCTCCACAGTAAACTTCATTGTACCACCTGAGCATTCATAAGAGTGATTCTGGTAAAACAATGAAAATCAGTGCAGTACACTGGTATTTTGTCACTGAATACTGTCCAAAAAACTATGGCCCTAGTCAAGAATTGAAACCAATTAGTGTTGAAACAAAGTGTAATGGAACATCATCACTGGCGCACTGACATTACATGCTGATAAATTTCCAGGATTGTGATGGCAGTGTGTATTCAGAAGAAATGCTGTTTTCTACTGGTGATGGTTTTTGTAAGTGATGCTGTTGTCTCAGACATATTCAAGTTATGCACTTTCCCTTTGCAGCTACAGGCTGTGATGTTTTCTCTAATACAAAATACCGTTTTTCCTTCCTTTTTAGAGACACAGCTGTCAAAGATAACTCGCCCTTCTCCGATTGACAGTGGAGGTTCTGCTGATGTTCTGTTTTGTCAAGCAGCAGCCTGAGGGGTAACAGCCTTACATTGTTTTTGTTTTATTTGACAGAGGTTATAAAATGCATACACTTTGTTTTATTTAAACAGGTTCAAGTTCAGTTTTCTTGTATTTGTGCTCAGTGATGGAATCAATGTTTTGAGCCAACTCAGCAGGTCCTCCTTCACTTAATGGCTAATTTCAGTTCCTATTCAGGACAGCCATCTGCTTAGAAGTGTCTTTGCAGAGTAATAGTTGTCAAAACCTTTGTCAGTATCCACGTGTTTACCCAGTTTTAATTGGAGTAGTATTGTTATATGTTCTGCTAAGCTGCCATATAATACTTTGGAATGCTTTTGAGCACTAATCTTGTGTTAAAGATAAAACTGCTTTGATTGTAAGGTGAACTGTTAGTTTTTGAGAATGCAACAATTCTATTTGGTGTGGATACATGCATTCATATTTATGTTGGCACAATAAATAGCCTTACAAATGAATGAAGGTGAGTCATGGTTACATTTCAGTTACTACCATCCTTCCCTCCACCCCCGTTTGGAGGAATTTATATTTTTGTAGACATCAGGTTCAAGACAATGGATTAGGATTTTTTTTTTTTTTACATCGTATATTTAAATTTAGTAGTTGGGATTCCTTTTAAACATCTTTACATAAAGAAAAGCTATGGCCTGGTGTCCCATGGAGGTAATGGCAGTAGTTGTGCCTGGACAAAGTATTTTGCAAACTGCATAAATTGTATTAAAAAAAAAAAAAAAAAAAAAAAAACTTTCAGTTTCATACAATCACTCACCATTTTAAACATTTTTTTAAGAATGTTATTTGTCGTGGACCTCTAGAGTACAAACATTCAAGAGCTTTAAATGCAGTCTCACAACCTGCTTCTGAGCTTGTGGCATTAGAGCTTTAAAAAGGGGTAAACAAACCTGGAAGACTAAGCTTACCTAGATATGATGACAAACACTTGTATACAAAACAGATTTATTGGATTTCTGTACAGATGCAGATATACCAGACAAAATGTATAAAGTAAAAAGCTAACATGTCACTGACCCAGGATGAACGGTTCTATGGATTAAGGCACATGATATCTCAACGCAACCTTGTAGTGTTTGAGCCATTCAAGTGATGCTGATTTACTTGAGTAGCTGTTTTCTGATGAAACCGGGTGCATATATTTTGTCTTCTACACTATCTAGATTAACAATTTAGCTTGAGATCATATGTATGTATCTTCGTGGCCCGCAGGTTGGATCCGATTGTCATTTTAGACCTTACTACATAATTGTTATGCAATCATACACTCAGGTGTCAGTTTATTAGGTACACAAGCTAAAAGTAACACTGTCTAATGTAACAGTCCTGTAGTATATCCTTTGTGACTGTGATACTGCTCAGTTTTTCAAACTTTGAGAGGTGCTGTTATTGAACTGTACCCCATACGGAAGGGGATTTGTTATTTAGCCTAGCCTCCAATTATAAATGGGGTGGAATAAATAAACATGTATAACATGATAGTTCAACAGCAGCACAAACTACATCTGTTAAAATGATCATAAAAGGAAAATTAACACTTGTGTAAATCAGTTTTTAAAGAACTGAACACAATCACCTTCATGAAGAGAGGATTTATTGCAGGACTGCATTAGTCTGACTCTTGTATTTGTTGTACATAATAACCTCCAACTGAGTGTAGAGTAGTATTTCTCAATTACCTTTCAAAGATGAAAATGATTAAAAGTATTTTTCTAAGAAATTGCTGTTATTGGTAAAAGATTTTACCAGTAGTTAAAAGAAGTGTTGAGCTGCTCACGCAACATTCAGGCCTCATGAAACAAACACTGCCACACTTGGTGAGTGTTTTAATGGTCAAGAAAAACAAAGCTTTCCAGATGATGAGGTAGAGATTGGCTTTCTTCTCCATCACTACTCCAAATTGTTATCTTTAGTCCATTTTGAAAGAAGTAAGCCTGACTTGGCCTTTTGGGACTGTTCCACTGACTCCCATGTGCAGGGCAGGATTGTTCAGGTAGTCCCAGGTGTTTCTGCAGTGTATGAGGCACAGTGGCAGTTCAGATGGCAGACTGAAGGACAATGACATTAGTTCCTGGAATGAGGTTATCATCTTGCCCGTCAATCAGAGGGTCCCACTGATTAAAGTTCTTTTCCAGACCTGAGAAAAAGACAAAATTTGCACGTATGGTTTAACAAATGATAGTGATTTAAAATTAAAATAATTACTGGACATGACTGGCAAGGATTGTGAGCTCTCTATTCCCCTTACCAAGATGGCGTTGCAGAAAGGCTAGTGATGCTTTGTTGGAGAGGTCTATGGCGATCTCTGGGTCGATCTCTCCCTTCAGCTTCATGAGCTTCCCAATCCAGTTGCCTGCCAGGAAGGTGAAGTCTGGGAAGCTCTGGTGGACTGTACCTCTGAAAGAGTGCAATAGAAGGAAATCATCACCACAAAGACAGATGCAACAACACATTTTACAGAATCACTGGAAGTACCTAAATTTAAACCCAGTTCTATCCTTTGTACCTGATGGTGATCATTTTCCTCTGTGTGATGGCTGAGTCCATCTTCCTCATGCGGTTGATGTTTCCCGCCCACTGGAACTTCTCAGAGTTGATGAAGAAAATAGGCTGCTTCACTTGAGGAAAGATCTCATCATCTAAAGGAAGCATCCAGGAGTCCAGTGCTATGCCACACCTGATTTCAGACAGTTTCCAGAGAAGGTTATTACACAATTCAGATGCTCTTAACCCTGTAAAGCCTGACACATCAAAAAATAGCCAGAACATTCTAATTTTTCGGAACTGAGATGTTTATTAAACCTTTTAACAAAATCCGAAATATAAATCATGACTCGCAATTTTTATTTGCCATATATGCATAGACAGACAGTCCAGGCATATAGGAATAGAGGTGCCATATTATTTAGATTATTTCTATTTCTTGTGTATCACATTTGATACATGGGGCATTTTTGGCGCTTTTTTTAATTTTTTTTTTGCTCAGAAGCCTCACGTATCAAATATGATACAAATGGTTTTATAGGGTTAAGTATCTAGATCTAGGACCAAGTATCGCTTGACAATTTTTTAAATATGTCATTATGTAAGATTTGCTACTGATACCAAAATGCCATATTTTGCAGTACCTTTTACTAAAGTACAGGCAGTTTAACCCCAAACAACTTTCTAAAACTGATAAAACTATCAACTGGAATCAAAGACTCTTACATGTACATACTTGAATTTAACCTCTTTGCAAAGAACTTCAATCGCTGTTGCTCCCCCAAAGGAATGCCCCATCACTGCTATCCTGCACAGATCCATGGAGTTCTGTCAGCCAGGAGACAAGAGGAAAGAAGACTATGATTAGTACAATATAAATGTTCTGAACTGTTAGTCATCTTCAGGTTCTGCCAAAGCTGATGATGCATCTTATTCCTCTGGTATAGAGCTCCATTGTTGTAAAATAAAAATTGTTTGTTCATAATTGTAACAAAGCTGATCTGACCGTATTTTAAGAAAAATATGCATAAATACATTTATATATGACAATGGTTTACTTTTCTTGCCACTGCACATTATTGGTTTAGGTTTTTTCATGATATTCAGTTCGACCTGCCCCAGGAGCTGCTGATACAGTTCTACAGAGGAATCATCGCATCTGTTCTCTGCACCTCCATCACTGTCTGGTTTGGCTCTCTGGGCGGTGTTACAGGTCACTGTGCACTAAGACAACCAGGCACAGGGACAGTTTCTTCCCCCAGGCCATCACTCTGATGAACACTTAACCAATGACAGTATGACTGGACAATAACCCTCAGTGCAATACCTGTAAATATACATTGTACAGATTATACAGACTCGTACAGGTCTCTAGGTTTCTGTTTTAAGTACTCTTTTTATCCCTATTTATCTCATTTCAATAAACATTACCTTGTTGTCTGCATTGTTTACTGTCTGTTTATACTGCTTTTTCTGCATTGTTTGCACTGGTTGTTGATGTTAATACTGCTATTTTGTTATATTACACAGCCTTATGCTGGTTTACTGTTTGCACATTGAGAGCCGATGTACCTGAGTCAAATTCCTCGTGTGTTCAGCACACCTGGCCAATAAAGCTGATTCTGATGTGCTGACAACAAAAAATACAGAATAAGATTCAAAAAGAAGAAAGAACCCTTTTACTTCTAGCAATCACACAACTGATCAATCTGAGAATGCCCTATGTGGCCATCACACCTGCCTCGAACACCAATCTCTGATCAGGAAGCACTATGTCTTACTCTAATAGAAGTATTGTTATTTGGCCTAAATGTTACATGAATACAAACTAAATTAACAACCACTACTCAAAGGTCATATCCTAGACTTTGAATATGTTTTCAGTTACATAAGGCCACTGTGAAAGGACCAGTGTGGGATCATAACCTGAACTACTTCAGTATGACTATGCCAGGTCAACAAATCCTTCTGCATTTCAGCTATTACTGAACTAGTGAACATCTTGTATTTACTGTACTAAAGCTTTCTCACAGGTCGCATTACAGTGAACAAGAAGATGAAAAGTTATAGGTGTTATAATTTCTTAAACTTCCTCATTTTTAGTAGTAGTTTCTGTTATGCACATATTGCCTGTATTCTAAATATAAGTCCTACATTTCCCTGGTTCTATCTGGAACTAGATAATGTATCCTGCTGCCCTGTTGTGACTCATGATCTAAGACAACCTAAAAACTAGAGTTTATAAAAAGCATACCTGTAGCGTTGTCCAGTCGAACTGTGTTTGCAAAACATTTTGCACTGGTATCCCTGAATTGATTTCAGTGAGTTTCTCCAGAGCCAGAATGCATTCGTCTGCCCTCTGTTTCACCTGGGAGCAAAAAGACAGGTTCACACGATTTAGGAGAAACGAGAAAAAAAGCACACACACTACTGCCACATTCACATTTAAAATTTAGCCTCTGAAATTCAATGTAATAAAGTATTTCAAAATAGTGAAGACAGCTAGATGTAATGCTAAGATAAAAGGGGAAAAAGTTTCAATGTGATTAGAATATTAGAGAATAGACTGAACAAACATGGAAGTTTGATTTGAACACCAGCGCCACTGGTTACTACAGATGTTGTGCAGCGCAGCTGCTGCCAATTCTAAGGCCACACTATGAAAGAAGAATAATTTACTTCACCTCCACACTTATGCTGATTCACTTATGCTGCTGTCATTATGTTGATACACATGGGACATGGACTGTACCTCTCAAAATACTGTACATAATTTCTTGTGTAAATACTTTTTGTGTTGCACTTTACCTGTTTATTTCTCAGGGGGAATTCACTCTCTCCATGCTGCAGAGGTCTGTAGTACATCCACTCCTTTACTAAGTTATTTTGGGCTGACGCAGACTTTTTAAGCACTTTCTCATTTGCTTTCTCTGACTCTGTCTTCTCACGAAAGTAATACGTCGCTGATGCTGACTGATCTCTGCATTAAACGGGAAAAGACAGTGCAGTGAAATTATAATGATTCAAAGATAAATAGAATACATATTTAAAAAAAAATTTTTTAAAACAAAAATGATGTATTTTGAAGATTTCACATACAGTAAGTTGAGTGGACTTTTTATTTAGATCTGAGGTTTGAACTTTCTCAAAACTGAGTTAAAGATGTGAGATAAACAGACCTGCCCTAACTTGTCAATTGACAGATTAGTTGACTGAAAGAGAATGAACTGGAGATGTATGATAATCAATGACTTGTTTCATGTCATTTTCCAGACAATGATGCCAAAACGTTCTGTGATTCCAGCTTCTCAAATGCAAGAGCTTACCGTTTGTCTTTGTTATATGTTTGCTATTTGTAATATATGATGGTAAACTCAATATTTTAAGGTTTTGGAGTGTTCATCGATCACAAGCACAAGGCATATTGAAAACATTACATCAGGCTGTCACCAATTGTGATGTCCTACAGGTAAATATAACAGACAGACGGATGGACGACAGAAAGTTAGTTAGTTAGTTCCCCTGCTGTAATATCACTTTCTGCTCTGGCTATAAAACTGTTTTCCCAGCAGGTCTCACTGCTCCATCTCATATTATTTTCAGTGGCCTACTTCAGCCATGGTGTTGCTGCTGTCACTTCTGATTAACAACTCTGCCTCTTTCACATGAACGCACTTGTAGTGCGATAGGAGAACCCAGACTGAACAGAGTTGATAGCTGGCTTCCTGGTACCTGTTATCCAGGATGGCCAATGTTTCACTCAGTGAAACTAGATAACCCCAAGAGAGCCAGGACCTCGTGTTGCAGTACAGGCCCCAGTCTCAGGTGTATAAAAGAAATCTTATGTCAGTGAGATTTACTGATTAAATAAAGCTTAACTAAATTAAAGTGAATTAAACTAAGATTTTACACACTGATACATCAAGTTACAATGGGACAGGACGTGGTGTCTCTCAGCTATTCTACCCCCCTCCGTAACAGCTCTACTGTTGTTATTCCGCTACAGTTTGTCCCAATCAGGTTTCTGTAGTTTACATCTGTGCCAGAAAACAGGATGCGATGGAAGGCACAAAGAGTGATAAGGAGCAGCTTTTGGTGACAGTTTGTTCTGAGTCTTATTGGACTCTCCAGCAGCTCAACAGAAAGTAGTATCTTTAACTTTGTTTTGTCCTTGTTTAAACTTGCTGCCAAAGTAAATGATCTTTTGCTGCAGCTCATACTGAGCATGGTGGGAAAATGGGAATTCTTTGAGTGTTCTGGTTTGTTTTTGGTCAGCGACTAAGTCAGCTAATTTAGCGGCGTGACAAAAACACCACTGTGAGGTTGGCTGGAGTAAACTCTGACCATCACCGGAGGCATGTGAAATCTCTCATGTCAGAGCCACACACCAGGTCACAACACTGACACATGCTCTCTCTGTGGCTTTAGCCTTTAACCAATAGCTAAAGTTCTGTGAAATACCACTCTAGTCCACATGAGTGACAGACCAGCTGTGGTCATTATGTTCATCTCCACATGGTTCCTTTGTCCCTGTACTGAAAAGAAATGTGATGACCTGGTTCGTACTATTGTCTGCACACCCTTTCCACTCCAACCCCACAGAAAAACAGACAGCTGCTTGCAGAGGAGACTGCCTTCTGTTATTTATTGCTTGGCTAAGTCAACTAGAATTTCCTACAAACGACATGTGACCTTAGTTTAAAATTTGCAATGTTCATATTGTCAGCTCACAGCCTACAAGATTGTGTACGTGCTCACATCTGTTTGAATAGCTGCTGTACAGCTGTCCTCCAACCCCCATTTGTGTACTATAACGAGCTTCCTTTGCTTTTTAATTAAATAAATCCTGACATTAAGATGAAGATTACACATCAGCTAAAAGTGTACTGAATAAGAAATCTTGTACAAATACCTGTGTTCCACGGACGCCACAATGAAACCGTGAGAGGCCAATTCTGCACATATAGCTGAATACAAAGTCCTAGGAAACACCGAGAACATGTCAGTTACATCATCCACAATAGGTGATAAGTGATAGGTGACCATTCTAATTCATAATGGCAAAATACTATAGCAATGTCAAAACTCTAATGTGTACCTAAAGGCTCCCAGGCCATGGGAGAAGATGACTACTGGACATTTTCCATTTGATTTAAATGGAGCATCCAAGTAGGCTGGAATCTTAAAGGACCCTGGAATAAACAAATGACAAAAAACAAACACTAGTGTTAATGTAGATTATAGCCAATGTACTAAAAATGAAAATGATTTATACTACTGATTTCACACCTGCTGCCATTTCCCATACATTTCTACACTGTGAATATTAACTTTCAGAATTAAAACCTACCAGGGTTAGGTAATTAATAATTACAGTGGACATCATTTCTGCTTTCATTGTTGTTGCTTGATAATGCAGTTAAAAGACACATTTTTGTGAGATGTTTTCCCTGGATTGCTGTTCAACAACAACACAACTTCAGGCAGTTAAGAAATAAAGGACAACCAATGTTTCCTTGGAAGGGGAAAAAACATTTTAAAAGAATCTACAACTCTAACTGGAAACATTTTGAGCAGAACTATAAAGAATATTACAGGTGCAAAAATGCAAAAACACATTTGAAACTGGTTCAGTTACCAAAGAGGTAGCTGAAAATCCTTTCACCAAGAGTCCTGTTGATTTTGATGAAGTCTGCCAGACCGTTAAAATACTCTCTGCATGGAATCCAGTCTGGCTTTTCTGCTCTTTCAGTCTCCTGGCAAGGATAGTAAAGTCGGAAGAAGCTGCCCTGTTGGCGAGAAGCAATGAAAGTTCACACATTTAAACAAATAACTACACTATTGGTTACTGAAATGTGACTAGCAAGCCATCCCAAATAGCTTGTCTTGTCACTGTTGAACTGCTGGTTGGTTGTGATTATCAATCAGCTGCAGACTGAACAGCTTCACAACGGGCACTTTGTCCATTTTCATCCATTTTTAATGTACCGTGCTGGTATTCTGGATTAAGAATGTTTCAGAAGCTATTCTTCACAATGTCTAAATTTAGATGTAAATATCAATCATATTGCTCAGGCTATCATATACATTTTTTCAGCTTTTACAGGTCATGATCAACTAGTCACATTTCATTTCTGATTTCTCTCTTCTTTTTCTAATTCAGCATATTGTTTATGAAGAAACGCACATTGCCATTGAAATATTACAATTATTCTATGTCTAAGTGGCACATTTCCATACAGACACAACGTCAGCATCTTCTGTGAACCCACCTTTGCAGTGTGGTCCATCATGAAGTCAGTGCAGCCCACAGCGTTGGGGCCCTTCGCTGGAGGGATCCCAAGGTGATTACTGTGGGTGTTCCCCATGGCAAAGAAACTGAGTGCGTACCTCCTCTGGTCTGTTGGGAAAAGAGCCAAGTAGGTGTCAAATATTCAGTCACCTTGACAGGAAGCAACTACAATGACCTAAGGACACGTGATAGAGATAACATGAGTTAACCCACAAAACAGGAACGGCCTCATATTACTGCACAGCTAAACCACAGGTAATGATTTCAGGCAATGAATTTTAAATATCAGCAGATTATGAATACAGCTCCAATCTGAATTTGTATATTTTTCTTTACATTATTAATTTTCTACCTTTGAAAATATATGACAAATTATTTTATTATTACATTAGTCTCTGTTTGCTGCTTTAATTGTTGGCTCAATTCTTGTGAAAGCACAGGTTTTATGGACGGGAACAAAAAGTATTTCTAAACTGAAATGACCTGCAATCAGTTGTAAATAACCTGATGTAACAACCATTCCTTACACCTTAAATCTTCCTTTGTACAAGCTATAGCTGTAGAGGAAAACAGAGCATTTTGGACTAGCAATAACGTCAACAATAGAGGCGTTTCAGTCCCCACCTGTCCTTACCCACTCGCAAATCCTCCTGACTGTTAACTGTACAAATCCCCCGTGAGAAAACATCGAGCTCAGAAGTATCAAAGGTGAAATGAGCAGGTATCTTGTGTTTAGCTGTGTTAGCCACAAACCCTGTTCTAATTATTGTTATTTGACCAAAAAAAACAAAACAAGGCCTACCGGAGATACAGACGTGCGTTGGCTACCCGTGTTACTAAATCAGTTTCGCAACATTACGACGTAACGATTTGGACTTGGCCGAGATAACTATGCCAGTGTTCCAACTTGTGCTACCTACAGATGTGTACCACTTCCGCACATGCGCAGAGCCATAATCTTGATTGGACTGGGTTTACTCGCGTTAACGTAGCATTTTACGAAAAGGAAGTACAACTCCGTAGATAAGCATTATGAGTCAATTGGGAGTGATTTGACAGAACCGGTGACAGTTAGACATTAGTAGCGTGGGAAGAAGCTAAACCAGGGTAGTAAATTGAAAGCGTGGTTATTACACCGTTGTGTGGTGTCACCTCGCTGCCTAAGAACTCTCCCCACCTTATACATAACACATATAACCTGTATATACCTATTAATTTAGGTTAGATACGGTTAAGACTAAATCGCTTATATTTATGTTGTCATCCTATGTACAGCATATGCATCTCTGAGTCTAAGTCCTCCAAAGTTAATCACAAAATTGGGTGAACTGATCTAACTCAAGTCCTCAAGTGATGTGTAATGGGCACATGCGTTTGTTGGCAACACTCGACAGTTATCGACTTTTCAAATTGATTAGTAGATTTTTTATTTAAATTGATTGTTATTGTGAGGCACAGTGCTCTTTTCGGGGCAATAAAAACAAGCTACATGTGCTCTTTTAATCAGTAGGTACATTCGTAATATTGGTTACACTCCACTTGTGTAGGGGGCGGTAGAGGACAAACGGCAGAAAAACACCGCGAGCAGAGAAAATAAATCAGAGAGAAAGGATGTTGTGTTAGTAAAGGTGACAATATCAGAGAGTTTACCATTCCTTGCTTGTCTTAAAAATGAAATTGGTGAGTAAACAGCGCATCAATAAAGGGTATATGTTTAACTAGCTAAACTAACTCAATATGAGTATAAGATCCTCAGTATATTGTTGAAGGCATCCAGTTACAGCTAACTTTGTTAGCTTGGAAGCTAATACACCCTTGTGTTACTGGGGATAGCAAGGGTATGGAGAAGAGCTGTTGTAAGTCCCTAATGAAAGTCGATGAGTTGGTCAGCATGAGTAATGTTTTTTTTGATTAAGTGAGCATTTATCTTCGTGTGTGTGCCTGCGTGCGTAATTTTAAATGTGTCAATAGACTGGCCGCCTCCCTCTTCTGTACTTAACTTTTTATATGATGTGTTTATTCTGCCTCTATTGTGGCTGTATTGTATTGTTGGCACAGTCGTATATTTTTCTTACATGTGTGTATCTGCGTTTGTTTTCCATCTTGCAGTACTGTCTATCTGGTCATCCTACACTGCCTTGTAATGTCCTCAAGTTCAAATCCACCACTATCATGCTGGACTGTGGGCTGGATACCACCTCTGTCCTCAACTTCTTGCCCCTTCCTCTCGTGCACAGGTGAGTCACTGGCATCAGTGATGTTAGTAGTCTTTACTTGTTTATTCATTGATGGGTGGTAAGCTACACTTGCCTTTTTTCTGAAGCACAGTGTATATTTATGTTTTTGCCTTTTTCAGTTCAAGACTTTCCAAGTTACCTGGCTGGGTCTCAAAGGATGGAACAGTAAACTTGGAGAAGGTATGAGAAGCTGTTCTTTGTGTATTTTACTCACTGAGTATTCAAGTCTGTAGCTGAACACCAGTCTATGTTTGATTGTTTCTTTGTGAAATCTCAAAATTGTTTGTTTGCTTTCATGTCTGTAAAGTATGAGAGTCTGCAAATGTAAACAAGCTGTTTCTATCCCTCTTTCCAGGAGCTGAAGGAGTGTTCAGGAAGAGTGTTTGTGGACTCACACCCAGAGTTCTGTCTCCCTGAGGTAGAAAACACACCCCCTTACTGTAAATTGAAACTAAAATGTGTTTCTTTTGCATATCTTAAGTCATCACTCAGATTATACATTACTGATTTTAGGAAGTTATGTCATAATGCAGATGTGACTAGGCTAGGGAACCAAGAGATTAGCCTGAAAATTTCTTTTTGTTGTAGTTATCATACAGTTGTGTTTGAATAAAAAACTGGACAAACTTGCCTGCTCAAATTTTTCAGCATTTGGCTAGTGGCTTGTGTGGCTCTGCACAGTAAGATTATAATTAATATGATTATTCCCTTTTTTCTTTACTGTGATCTAAGTGTCATTGTTGTAATTGTTTTTCACTTCCCAATTCCTACAACTGGCAATTAAAATGTAAATGATAACAAATAATATACTTGATATAGTAATGCGTATTTAGTCTAAATTAAATATATTTCACATTTATATCGACCACAGAGAGAACTGTTGGATCTGTCTACCATTGATGTCATCCTGATCTCCAACTATCACTGTATGATGGCCCTGCCCTACATCACTGAGCACACAGGCTTTACAGGGACAGTGTACGCCACGGAGCCCACCCTGCAGATTGGCAGGTAAGGACTGATATCCAGAAGTTGAAACCACTTTGTTTGGAATTTAATTTTGTGTTTGAAGAATCATTTATATAAGTTTGGGAACTTTTGCTAGTGTCATGAATCAAAGGGGAACTGGCTGGGGTTTCAGAAATGTTATTACTGTTCTTTAATCAGGTTGTTGATGGAGGAGCTGGTGAACTTCATGGAGAGAGTTCCCAAAGCCCAGTCTGCCACCTGCTGGAAAAATAAGGAAATACAAAGGTAGGTATACTGTAACATATAAAATAAGAACTTATATTATATAAAAGACTTCTATGACTTTACTGGTTGCATTTCTTTTTTTTTGTAATTGCACCACGAAATAACACATTTACAGGACAAAGGACATAACATAGAAGATGAAACAACAGACATTAATAAAAGAGACAAGGGTTTATTAAATTAGGCTGTGTGTGTGAAAGTGTGTAGTGTGGGTGTATCTAACTCTATATAGACTGATACTCAGTATATATTAAAGAAAAATAAAATTTAACCAAATAAATTAAGAAATTTGGTGCGAGGTAAATGTAAAAAAAAAAAAGGAAAAAAAGGGAGGGCGGCGTGTTAAATCAATAAAGGAACAGGAGCGTATTGGTGATGCTCCCACCTCAAACCACCAGCACGAGGTGAGGCCACCACTTGGGGAGCTCTGGAGCAGCTCAGCAGGGTGAGGTCGTCCAGGGCAGCAGGACAGCGCATCCTTGTGTTATGGTTAAATTAAACCTTCCCTTTGTTTTACTGTTCGTCTTGGTTTATGTTAATAGTTGATTGTTGGGACTGAAACAGCTCAGGGTTGGCCCCTGGCTTTGAAAGGACAGACCTGACCCAGTGTGTGGTGTATTCCCCTCATAAACAACTCCCAGAGCCTAAGGAGGGAGATTGTCTAAGAGCTTGTCAGCAGTCCACTAATGCTATATGCTGTTAAGTGAATATATGTTAAGTGAGCTGTGGCTCACGAGGTAGGGCAAGTCGTCTTCTGACCAGCAAGTTGGTGGTCCGACTCCCGGTCTCCCCGCATGCCTAATTGTCCCTGAGCAAGACACTGAACCCCGAATTGCTCCCGGTGGCTTGACTAACGCCGTTGTGTGGCAGCCTGTCGTCATCGGTGCGTGAATGTTGTGTGTGAATGAGTGAATGGTGTATGATCTCCTGTAAAGCACTTTGGCCAGTGCAACACACTGTGAAAAATGCGCTATATAAAATACAGTCCATTTACCAGTCCAAAACAGTGACCTGGCCTTCCTCCCCATACTGTGTCCCCCAGAGACACCCCAAGAATGACTCCAAATTGCATGCCCCAGCTGCTGGGCACAGGGTGTAGTATCCCCTAGTACAACTCCTGGTTAGTTAATGGAGAAAGATGAATGGGTAAATACGTCAGTTTGATAGAAAATGGATGATTGTAACAATAAAATAAATAATAAAACAATTTTGATCATATAAATACAATATATGCATTTGAATACACATAATTATGTGTACCCAGATATATACAGTATGTATACACATATTCATAAAAGAAAAATAAATGAAATTAACAAATCAGTAAAAGATTAGAAAGAGAGGAAAGGGGAAAAATATTCTCAGTTAATGTGGTTTGATTGATAGGTGTGACATACTCAAAACAGTAGCATGGACAATGAGGACTAATAACAGTAACAATAATGAAATAAACAGCAGCTTGTTATATTTCTAGGAGTTTGTGGGAACGTGCATGGCCTCGGCCCCAGGTATCTGCTTTAAGTTAAAAATGGTTAGAAACGAATTCCGAGTGTCAGTAAAGGTTGATGTATTGTTCTTATGGGTGCATGATATTTCTGTGTTATTACTGTTTCCCTTGTCTTGCTTTGGTTTTAATTTGTACATTTGTATCATGTTACTCTCAGTTACTTGTCAGCAGATGCATTAAATTATTAAATAAATCATGGTGCTGTATTAGGATTCTGCCAGGCCCACTGAAGGATGCTGTAGATGTGTGGACGTGGAAGAGATGCTACAGTATGCAGGAGGTCAACTCTGCCCTCAGTAAAGTGCAACTTGTGGGTTATTCACAGAAAGTGGTAAGAGCTTTGTTTGTCTAACACACTCTACACAGGCATATGTAAATATCGATGCAAATCAGATGAGGCTGCATTTAATATAGCCCACCAGGTCCTGCAATATTCACTGCAATAAATCCAGTTGTTGAGGTGGACTACCAGATATTTGTAGCCCTCCACCTCCTCACTGAGAATGAAAATGGCCCTTGGGCTGAAACCTCTGCAGATGACAGGAGTTGTATTGGAAGTCAGATGTGTACAGGGTGAAAAGGAAAAGAAAGAGAACTGTCCTGTCTGTGGTTCTCTTGTGCCGCTGACCACCCGTTGGAACATAGTGTTTGAATGTATCTCATATCTCATAATGACAACATGTTTCTCCAGGAGTTGTTTGGAGCTGTACAGGTCTCCCCCTTAAGTTCTGGCTACTCACTGGGCAGCTCCAACTGGATCATCCAGTCTCATCATGAGAAAGTTTCCTATGTGTCAGGTTCATCCCTCCTCACCACTCATCCACAGGTAGGTCACCAGGCCTGACACTAGATCAGATGAGAAATTGGGTTAATGTAAAAACGTGCATTACATCAGATTTACATATTAATGTTTCACTTGACTTTAGGTGAAAATATAGTCATGAGAATGTAATCAAATGATTCATGTTAAATTGCATTTAATGCCAGATCCTTAAATGGCCTCCAAACTACAAGAATATATACTATGTTTTCTCATCTGTTTCTTTTTTTTTTTGTCAGTAAATGATTTAAAAACACCATTTTGAGCTTTTTTTGAGAAAACAAGGTGACAGCACATAACACTGTAGACAAATGGAAAATATGTCTACTGAATGCTTGTTACACTAATTTATAACGTATTCAAATATGTTGGAAATTAGTTATTGACTTCTATAAGGGTTCATTTAGCTTCTATAATATGCATTGTAGGATTATTAGCGGACTGTAATGTACATGTTTTAGACACAGCATACATTAACATGGAGTGATTTTTGGATATGTCTGGCGTCCCTAATCAGTAGGCGGCTGAGAATTGGAGAGGCCCCTGTCAGTTTTCCGAGGTGATCTCTCATAGTGTTTTTGTCTGCGAATGCTGATAAGGACTGAAAGATAAGACGTGTCCTGCACTATAATAATGTCACCAGATAGTTTGTCTTATGGAACTACGATAATTTAAAGTATCTCTTCTTCTCCGCTTCTCCCAGCCAATGGATCAAAGCTCCCTGAAGAACAGTGATGTTCTGATTCTGACAGGCCTCACCCAGATGCCCACTGCCAATCCGGATGGCATGCTGGGAGAATTCTGCAGTAACCTGGGTAGGTTCAAATGTACTGGAGAGATTAGTTAGTTCTTTAAGAAGATGCAATTTATATTGTTAAATCTCTCTTTTAATAAAGCATCATGCATAAAGAAATGATAAATACTTTTTGGTTAAATTTTTCATATACCTCTCTACAGGTTTAATGTTACTGTTTCTCATATGTCTCTGCCTGTAGCCATGACCATTCGTGCGGGAGGCAATGTGCTCGTGCCATGCTACTCCTCAGGAGTGATATATGACCTTCTAGAGTGCCTATACCAGTTCATAGAGAGCGCCAGCCTGGGGACCACACCTTTCTACTTCATCTCACCGGTTGCCAATAGCTCGCTGGAGTTCTCCCAGATATTTGCTGAGTGGTGAGCAGTTTATCAAAACCTACTTATTCTAGAAATCTGGACTGGATTGCAAGTGAAGAAAACGCATAATTGTAGCATCATGATATATTGAAATAAAGTCAAACACCAGTTACAGATAAAAAGTGTGTAATTGTTAGTATTTTGTTCTCTAGCAAACCTTGACTGAAAACTTTAACTGGGATAGGATTCATTTCCTGACATTTTGGTTAATATTTCATATCATTTGCTTGCCCCAGTATGTACAAAAGTGTCATGTAAATGTTTTAATTGTACTGCACATGGCTAACGAAACAAGACATCAGTGCCTGTAAGTTGATGACTGTATACAATTTGTGTATCTCTGTTGCTCTAGAGAGCTTAATTTATGCCTCTGTTGTAGTTGAAGTAAGCTGAATGCAGCAACCGCTTCCAATTTTCCACCAGTGTTTTGCATTGTAGCAAACAAAAGTATTGTCATTTCTGGTCTATTACACCCATGATTTATTATTATTATTATTATTATTGCTTTGCTTTGCGGATTTTGATCACCTGATAGCTCAGTCATAGTTGTTTGCAGTCTGGGATGTTCTGATTAGAGTTATGATTTATTTTGTCTAATTTCAGGCTTTGTCACAACAAACAAACAAAGGTGTATCTTCCAGAACCTCCGTTCCCACACGCAGAGGTGAGTCCTGCTGCTGTGTCTCCCACCACTGAAGAACAACGCTGCATTTCAGATGTAGTGGATAGTTGGAACACTGATATTTTGTAATGATGATGTCCATGGTTAACAAAAGTAATAATGGACAGTGAACTTCACACTGGGTGTTGTCTAGCAGAAGAGAGTGATGTACTATATGCTATCAAAAGCTACTCATAATTCTTTTATCCTTCTCACAGATAAATGGTTGACATTCATGTTACAGCTCCTATCAAGACCCTTCTCAGCACATTTACTTCATGTACCACTGCTACTCAGAGCAACAGATGCTAGACAGACCTCGTCTTCTTATATTTTCTTGATCAGCTTCTTGAATATAGAAGAAAAAAAAACTAATGTAGGTGTGTGTTTGTTTCAGCTGATCCAAACCAACAAGCTGAAGCACTACCCCAGTATCCACGGAGACTTCAGCAGTGAGTTCCGTCAGCCGTGTGTGGTTTTCACTGGTCACCCCTCTCTCCGCTTTGGGGATGTGGTTCACTTCATGGAGCTGTGGGGCAAATCCAGCCTCAACACCATCATCTTTACTGGTAACTACAGCTGTCTTACAGACACTTGTTCATCATAAACTAGACATGAATGGGAAGATGTCTGGCACTTATTTTAAAACACTTTGCTTCTAATAGGCTCTGTGACTTTTCTTTCTTATCACCAGAGCCAGACTTCTCTTACTTGGATGCTTTGGCTCCATACCAGCCGCTGGCTATGAAGTGTGTTTACTGCCCCATTGACACACGGCTCAACTTCCACCAAGTATCAAAGCTGCTCAAGGAGATCCAGGTATGCTTTTAACACTTGACTGTCATGTTATCGTCTCATTCATAAATATTATAAATGTACTACAGAGGTATGCAATAAATGGATGACACTGACACAAAACGGTTTTATAAGAAGAAGATTACAGTATAGGGGGATTCTCCTTGAATGACACCGACAAACGGTTTTATAAGTAGGAGATTACAGTATAGGGGGATTCTCCTTGTTGTTGTTGTATTTGAGAATTCTCACCTAGAGTGAGATAATATTGTGTAGCTCAGAAATAGCTGCCCTCATGGGTTGTGGATACATGCAACAGTGGAAAGAGGAGAACTGTGTAGCAGTCACTGAGTCAGAGCCAGTCCTATGGGTGAAACAGGAGAATGGAAAGGATTTTACAAGCTAAGAGGTGAGTCAAAACCAAAATAGCAGAACAGTGATGCTTGTATTGTGTATTTGCAAAAATGCTTATTACTTGGTCTGTGTTGTTCATTTTCTTTACTTTATGCACACAAATGAGGAATAGGTTTTTAATGAAGATATTCAAGACAGTGGGACAGGATGTGGTGTGTCCTTGACAATCTGACACCTGCAGCCCTTCTGTTACTAATCCAGCTTCACCGCCCTAAGTTGTCAAAATATGTTCCGTAAATTAGAGACACCTGCCACCTAGCAAAGGTTATAAGAAGCATTTTTCAAACCACGAGTAGTTGTTTCAAACAGCTAGCCATGGTGGAGCTCTCGGCAAACTACCAGTCTGACCGCATCAAAACAGATGTGACTAAGTAAATGCATCCACTACAAACAACATTAGCCATACGGATAAACTATGTATCATAAATTGCTAAACTATCAACCTCATCACCTGATGTCACATGACTTGTAATTGTCTAATGCTGCTGTAGAACCAGGACTTGTTAGTCAACTAACACTAGATTTGGAGTGGAGGCTGCCTTTTATACAGTTCATCACAACCAGGCATCTGTGCTTCATATCATAGTTTCAGAAAACAGCACAAGAGGGGTAAAGAGTGTTTTATGGTGCCCATTTATTTTGAGTCTCAATAGACCCTCTAGTGGCTAAAAGCAAGTATGAAAAAAATACCATTTCAATCATTTAGCCTAAACAGCATGCCATCCTGGAACCTAGTCTATCCTCAGTAAAAGCAGGCCCAGTCTGAAACTGGTTCAACAAATTTGAGCATGTTAATAAAAGTGGAAATGCTAGTAAGTGGACCTGTTTAGTTTTTGTTGCATGTACAATCCATGTATGTAAAAGTAAACTTTTAAGAAGTGTTTCAGTGTGGCTAACAGGAGTTGATCATCGATTGTCTTTTCCTCCTGCAGCCCCTCCATGTGGTGTGCCCAGAGCAGTACACCCAGCCTCCAGTGTCCCAGTCCCACCGCTCTGATCTGATGCTGGAGCTGCAGCCTCCTCCTATGCCCTACAGACGCTGTTCTGTTCTCAACCTGCCCTTCAGACGTCGCTATGAACGTGTCTACATACTGCCTGAGGTGAGTGCCAGCAGAGCAGTAATCACTACAGCTTGAACTGAGATTGTATTTGTCTTCAACTTGTCTGGTTAAAAGAGCATAATAGAGTCGACTGACAGTACTGATGAAAGATCGGATCAGCATCTGTAGAAACAGGTGGTGAGGGTACATTTTAAATTCTCTTAGGTGTTTCTTGTCAGAATAAAGATTAAAATGTATTATGGAGACATTCAAACCTCCTGTCAGAAAGCAGATGGACAGTTTTCTTGTCTAAAAGTCTGCTTTTTCTTTTGCTAGCTGGCCAACTCCCTGGTGCCCTCTGAGATTAAACCTGGCATCTCTGTGGCAACTGTGTCTGCAGTGCTTCACTCCAAGGACAACAAGCACACATTGCAGGTCTCTGTGTCTGTCTGGAGAATGTGGTACCGCAAAATATGGATTTTAACGATTCCACTTACGTAACCTCTGCAGTGAAATGACATTTTTGTTTCATGCGTTGCCAGTCGGTGCCCAAACCCCCTCCAGTGCCCCCCAGCAAGAAGAGGAAGCGTGTGATGGAGGAGCCCCCAGTAGTGTTGGTGCCCAAACCCCTGCTGAGTGGAGCTGTGCCCCTGGAGGCTTTTCTGGCCACGTTACAAAAGGTGAGAAATGACAAAGACTAGTGGGAACCTCGGTGTAAAATCTCCTAATGCATAAAGCCAAAGTTAGTTACTTTATTTTACAAGAAAAGATTTGTTTTATTGAATTAAATGTATGCACATGCTCCTGCAGTAACCAAAAATGTATTTAAGCCTCCACTACCTTTACTTTTTCACCAGCTTTTTGGGTTTGAATAGAAAATACTATGCACTGAACCTTCCAATGCTAAATTATGACTAAAACACATCATGTATGAAAAGCTGTCTGTGTGTTTATCTCCTCCTTGGCAGCATGGAATCACAGAGGTGAAAGTGGAGGAGACTGCAGATGGACACATCCTGCACCTACAGGCAGAGGACACACTGATTCAGCTAGAGGAGGATGGGACACACATTGTCTGTGACAACAACGAGCCGCTGCGTACCACACTGAGAGACCTGGTGCTCCGTTTCCTGCAGAAACTGTAACCTAAATCCTCATCGTGCCTTTTTATTGTTAGGTTTTAACAGTATTCCTGCATTGTTGGACTGTGGACAGCACCAGAGCCAACATGAAAGAGGTAGGGACAGGGCGAAGAGCTGTGAACTGGACTGTTCCCACCTCACATATTTAACACTGTAACATTTACAGTAGTTTGACTGGAAAATCCTGTTATATTTTGTAAAATAGTGTGTTGTATTAAAAGCAAGTCACTGTAACAGTATCATTTCATGAAACTGAAATCTTGTAAAAGGTACAAATGAAAATGCAGAGATCATCATGAGCTTGGGTTTTTCCAAAGGAGGACATGAGAAGAAAAGATGACAGTCATGTAATGTAAGTTTGATTGGGGTATCTCTGCTAAATATCATAATACCATAATGCAACTTTATTAAAAGTGTCTAGAATGGTATTGTCAAGCTCACAGGCCAAGTGCTTTTAAATAGGTACAAAATGTGTCCAGCTGAGGAGAACTGCTCAGTCTCATGCACCTCTACAGAAAAGGCCTTAATACACATGGGTCAAACTCAAGGCCCGCGGGCCACATCGTGTCAAACTCGAGGTCTGCGGGCCACATCCGGTCAGGCGTACAATTACATCCGGCCCGCGAGCTCATTTTATACAGCACATCTTTTTTTTAATGGCCTGGCGATACGAAGCGCCGATAACACACAAACTACAAATCCCATAATGCAGCGCAACAGATGCCTTACCGAACGATAGGCTACCTGCGATCATTCCCGAGTCAATTATGTCAGATCAATCAAGCGTCCGTTGATGTATACAACCCTAATTTCAAGTCAAAGCTAGCCCCTAACAATGGCCAAGAGAAAAGTTGATTCTGAAAACAGCTTTTCAAAACAGGTGGGAGGCTGAGTATATGTTTACTGACATTGCTGGTAAACCCGTGTGTCTCATTTGTGGAGCTAATGTGGCTGTAATTAAGGAATATAATGAACTTAATGAACCCATAACCACTCAGCTCTCCCTCCCACAACTAGTACAAATAATATCTACATGTGAAGTACATACTGTTCTATTACATATGATCTCTGGAATCTTGTTTATTGTTAACCACTACAGTAACAAGCACTAGCATATTATTGTATAATTATGCTGTCTTTTTTCTTAACAGTTGTTTGTACGGGGAGTTGCTCAAAAGCAGATCAAACACATTTATCAATCAGAAATTACTGTTTGATGGCCCAGCCCTACTCCACACCACTGAAATATCTTCTACTCTGCATAATCACCTGCTCAGCCTGTGTGAGATTAATGTAAAGTTGCCATAAAGTGACACTGTTGTGTTTATATCAGATCATTTTTATTAGTGAGTACAACAACAGTATTTGACCTTATACCAGTACCAGGAACTAAATGTAACACAGTAGCATAACTGCTTCCAAAAATCCCACTAAATATATCACCAAAATCGCTGATTACGTATAAATTTCAGTATTAAAACATGGTAAAACAGTAAATACAAACTTATACAAAGTGTTTTATTTTTTTCTGACTGGCAGGCCCCAGACTGTCAGGATTGGCGATAGGACTTCAGCCAGCATTATCATGAACATCAGGACCCCACAGGGATGTGTCTTCACTCCCATCCTCTACACCCTGTTCACCCACGACTGTGTCGCCTCCCACAAAGACAAAATCAACCTAACTGCTATGCCTGCAGAGAGTGGTAAA
>NW_018128387.1:139890-141101 GCF_001952655.1 Monopterus albus
TAGGCTGTTACGTCAATTTCTGAACTTAGCTTCCTGTCTCCAGTTTCGGGAGACAACACCCTGAGATGTACTTCAAAAACAGGAAACATCTTGACCAACTTACATAAGCCCATTGTCCAACTCACATGAACTTAATGAACCCATAACCACTCAGCTCTCCCTCCCACAACTAGTACAAATAATATCTACATGTGAAGTACATACTGTTCTATTACATATGATCTCTGGAATCTTGTTTATTGTTAACCACTACAGTAACAAGCACTAGCATATTATTGTATAATTATGCTGTCTTTTTTCTTAACAGTTGTTTGTACGGGGAGTTGCTCAAAAGCAGATCAAACACATTTATCAATCAGAAATTACTGTTTGATGGCCCAGCCCTACTCCACACCACTGAAATATCTTCTACTCTGCATAATCACCTGCTCAGCCTGTGTGAGATTAATGTAAAGTTGCCATAAAGTGACACTGTTGTGTTTATATCAGATCATTTTTATTAGTGAGTACAACAACAGTATTTGACCTTATACCAGTACCAGGAACTAAATGTAACATAGAAGCATAACTGCTTCCAAAAATCCCACTAAATATATATCACCAATATACATATAAATTTCAGTAATAAAACATGGTAAAACAGTAAATACACACTTATACAGCATTTTAATTATCAGATTCAAGGCATTTATCAAATGTGACCAATGCCGTTCAACACAGTTGTCCCCCAGAAGCTGTCCACATTAGATCTGCACCCCACCGTCTGTGACTGGCTCCTGGACTTTCTGACTGGCAGGCCCCAGACTGTCAGGATTGGCAATAGGACTTCAGCCAGCATTATCATGAACATCGGCACCTCACAGGGATGTATCCTCAGTTACACTCTGTTCACCCACGACTGTGCCACCTCCCACAAAGACAAAATACAAAATCAACCTAACTGCTATGCCTGCAGAGAGTGGTAAAGACTGCAGAGAAGATCACCAGGACTCCACTGCCCTCTCTGCAGACCACTTACCACTGCAGGGTGCGTAGGAAAGCTGCCTTCATCCTCAAGGACCCCAGCCACCCCCAGGGTGTATAGATTACATGGTGTAGACACACATTGACACTGGGCACAGACTTACATGTTCACCCTTGTGTGAATACGTTGATGGACTTTCAGACTACTTGATGTAATGAAAGTTTTCTCACACTGTTCACACCAAAAT
>NW_018128387.1:149287-149788 GCF_001952655.1 Monopterus albus
ATGAGGCGGCCAGCCGATTGCCGATTGCCTGCTTGTGGTTTTTCTGTTTGTCAGTGTCTGCACCGTCTTAGAAACTAAGGACGTCTATTTCCAAGTCACCTCTTTTTTAATGCCCTGAATGCTACTCATTTGTGCTTGTTCTTTTCTGTTATTTCTTACTTTATTTTATTTTATATTGTAATGGCTATGTAATGGTTCTGATGTCTAGCATCTAATTATATGGCTCTAATGTTTAGCATCCCGTTATATGGTTCTACATGTTATCGCCTGAAAGAATGTGAGAGGGGGGCGCTGTGAGGTGTGTGGGAGGAGAGCGAGGAAGAGCAGGCTGTTGTTGAGTGTTGAGAGTTACAAAAAGAGCTCGGTAGCGTGTGCTGTGGCTGAAACAACAGCATGGAAGCCTGTTAAGCTATTACAAATAAAAGGACATTGATACCACAAGAATGTCTGGCTGCTTGTATAGGAACGGAGAGTATTACAATATACAGTGGGTACGGAAAG